>NC_081552.1:49690779-49748279 GCF_963082655.1 Stomoxys calcitrans | reverse complement strand
AAATTTCATTCCAATCGGATAATAATTGCGCACTCTAGAGGCTCAAGAAGTCAAGACCCGAGATCGGTTTATATGGCAGCTATATCAGGTTATGAATCGATTTGAACCATACTTGGCACAATTGTTGGATATCGTAACAAAACACGTCGTGCAAAATTTCATCCCAATCGGATAAGAATTGCGCACTCTAGACGCTCAAGAAGTCAAGACCCAAGATCGGTTTATATGGCAGCTATATCAGGTTATGGACCGATTTGAACCATACTTCGCACAGTTATTGGATATCATAACAAAACACGTCGTGCAAAATTTCATCCCAATCGGATAAGAATTGCGCACTCTAGAGGCTCAAGAAGTCAAGACCCAAGATCGGTTTATATGGCAGCTATATCAAAACATGGACCGATATGGCCCATTTACAATACCAACCGACCTACACTAATAAGAAGTATTTGTGCAAAATTTCAAGCGGCTAGCTCTACTCCTTCGGAAGTTAGCGTGCTTTCGACAGACAGATGGACGGACGGACGGACGGACGGACGGACGGACGGACGGACAGACGGACGGACATGGCTAGATCGAAATAAAATTTCACGACGATCAAGAATATATATACTTTATGGGGTCTCAGACGAATATTTCGAGTAGTTACAAACAGAATGACGAAATTAGTATACCCCCCATCTTATGGTGGAGGGTATAATAAAATAAAATAAAATAAAATAAAATAAAATAAAATAAAATAAAATAAAATAAAATAAAATAAAATAAAATAAAATAAAATAAAATAAAATAAAATAAAATAAAATAAAATAAAATAAAATAAAATAAAATAAAATAAAATAAAATAAAATAAAATAAAATAAAATAAAATAAAATAAAATAAAATAAAATAAAATAAAATAAAATAAAATAAAATAAAATAAAATAAAATAAAATAAAATAAAATAAAATAAAATAAAATAAAATAAAATAAAATAAAATAAAATAAAATAAAATAAAATAAAATAAAATAAAATAAAATAAAATAAAATAAAATAAAATAAAATAAAATAAAATAAAATAAAATAAAATAAAATAAAATAAAATAAAATAAAATAAAATAAAATAAAATAAAATAAAATAAAATAAAATAAAATAAAATAAAATAAAATAAAATAAAATAAAATAAAATAAAATAAAATAAAATAAAATAAAATAAAATAAAATAAAATAAAATAAAATAAAATAAAATAAAATAAAATAAAATAAAATAAAATAAAATAAAATAAAATAAAATAAAATAAAATAAAATAAAATAAAATAAAATAAAATAAAATAAAATAAAATAAAATAAAATAAAATAAAATAAAATAAAATAAAATAAAATAAAATAAAATAAAATAAAATAAAATAAAATAAAATAAAATAAAATAAAATAAAATAAAATAAAATAAAATAAAATAAAATAAAATAAAATAAAATAAAATAAAATAAAATAAAATAAAATAAAATAAAATAAAATAAAATAAAATAAAATAAAATAAAATAAAATAAAATAAAATAAAATAAAATAAAATAAAATAAAATAAAATAAAATAAAATAAAATAAAACAAAATAAAATAAAATAAAACAAAATAAAATAACATTTAGGGTAAATAAAATAAAATAAAACAAGTAAAAAGGCGTTAAGTTCGGCCGGGCCGAACTTTGGATACCCACCACCTCGGGTATATATGTAAACCACCTTTCATCAAAATTCGGTGAAAATTTCATACCTTATACTCATATACCTCATACCAATCTGAACTATATACGACACGATGTCGAAAAGCCGAACATAAGTCACTGTGTCAAATTTCAATTAAATCGGATTATAAATGCGCCTTTTATGGGGCCAAGACTTTAAATCGAGATATCGGTCTACATGGCAGCTATATCCAAATCTGGGCCGATTTGGGCCAAGTTGCATTAACATGTCGAAGAGCCTAACACTAAGCACTGTCCCAAATTTCGGCGAAATCGGACAATAAATGCCTCTTTTATGGGCCCTAAACTTTAAATCCAGAGATCGGTCTATATGGCAGCTATATTCAAATCTGGACCGATCTGGGCAAAATTGAAGAAGGACGTCGAAGAGCCTAACAAACCTCACTGTCTCAAATTTCAGCGACATCGGACAATAAATGCGTCTTTTATGGCCCCAAAACCTAAAACCTAGATATCGGTCTATATGGCAGCTATATCCAAATCTGGACCGATCTGTGCGATATTGCAGAAGTATGTTAAGGAGCTTAACTTAACTCACTGTTTGAAATTTCGGGGACATCGGGCAATAAATGAGCATTTTATGGGCCCAAAACTTAAAACCTAGATATCGGTCTATATGGCAGCTATATCTAAATTTGAACCGATCTGGACCAAATTGCAGAAATATGTCAAAGGGCCTAACACATCTCACTGTCCCAAATTTCAGCTAAATCGGATAATGAATGTGGCTATTATGGGCCTTACACCATAAATCGGAGGATCGATCTATATGGCAGCTATATCCAAATTTGGACCGATCTTAGCCAAATTAACGAAGGATGTCGATGGGCCTTACACAATTCACTGTCCCGAATTTCATCAAAATCGGATAATAAATGTGGCTTTTGTGGGTCTAAGACCCTAAACCGGAGGATCGGTCTATATGGCAGCTATATCCAAATCTGAACCGATCTGAACCAAATTCAAGAAACATGTCAAAGGGCCTAAGACAACCCACTGTCCCAAATTTCAGCGAAATCGGACTAAAAATATGGCTTTTATGGGTCTTAGACCCTAAATCGGAGGATCGGTCTATATGGCAGCTATATCCAAATCTGGACCGATCTGGACTAAATTAACAAAGGATGTCGAAGGGCCTAACACAACTCACTGTCCCAAATTTCAACAAAATCGGATAATAAATGTGGCTTTTATGGGCCTAAGACCCTAAATCGGCGGATCGGTCTTTATGGGGGCTATATCAAGATATAGTCCGATATAGCCCATCTTCGAACTTAACCTGCTTATGGACAAAAAAAGAATCTGTGCAAAATTTCAGCTCAATATCTCTATTTTTAAAGACTGTAGCGTGATTTCAACAGACAGACGGACAGACGGACGGACATGGCTAGATCGTCATAGATTTTTACGCTGATCAAGAATATATATACTTTATAGGGTCGGAAATGGATATTTCGATGTGTTGCAAACGGAATGACAAAATGAATATACCCCCATCCTTCGGTGGTGGGTATAATAAAATAACATAAAAAAATAACATAAAAAAATAAAATAAAATAAAATAAAATAAAATAAAATAAAATAAAATAAAATAAAATAAAATAAAATAAAATAAAATAAGATAAAATAAAATAAAATAAAATAAAATAAAATAAAATAAAATAAAATAAAATAAAATAAAATAAAATAAAATAAAATAAAATAAAATAAAATAAAAGTAAAATAAAATAAAATAAAATAAAATAAAATAAAATAAAATAAAATAAAATAAAATAAAATAAAATAAAATAAAATAAAATAAAATGAATTAAAATAAAAAGAAATAAAATGAAATAAAATAAAATAAAATAAAATAAAATAAAATAAAATAAAATAAAATAAAATAAAATAAAATAAAATAAAATAAAATAAAATAAAATAAAATAAAATAAAATAAAATAAAATAAAATAAAATAAAATAAAATAAAATAAAATAAAATAAAATAAAATAAAATAAAATAAAATAAAATAAAATAAAATAAAATAACATAAAATAACATAAAATAACATAAAATAAAATAAAATAAAATAAAATAAAATAAAATAAAATAAAATAAAATAAAATAAAATAAAATAAAATAAAATAAAATAAAATAAAATAAAATAAAATAAAATAAAATAAAATAAAATAAAATAAAATAAAATAAAATAAAATAAAATAAAATAAAATAAAATAAAATAAAATAAAATAAAATAAAAGAAAAGAAAAAAAAAATAAAATAAAATAAAATAAAATAAAATAAAATAAAATAAAATAAAATTAAATAAAATAAAATAAAATGAAATAAAATAAAATGAGATAAAATAAAATACAATATACCTTCCACCATAAAATGGGGGGTATCCTAATTTCGTCATTCTGTTTGTAACTACTCGAAGTATTCGTCTGAGACCCCATAAAGTATATGTATTCTTGATCGTCGCGACATTTTATGTCGATCTAGCCATGTCCGTCCGTCTGTCCGTCCGTCTGTCCGCCTGTCCGTCCGTCCGTCCGTCTGTCTGTCGAAAGCATGCAAACTTCCGAAGGAGTAAAGCTAGCCGCTTGAAATTTTGCACAAATACTTCTTATTAGTGTAGGTCGGTTGGTATTGTAAATGGGCCATATCGGTCCATGTTTTGATATAGCTCCCATATAAACCGAGCTTGGGTCTTGACTTCTTGAGCCGCTAGAGGGCACAATTCTCATCCGACGTGCAACTGAAATTTTGCACGTGGTGTTTTGATATCACTTCCAACAACTGTGCCATGTACGATTCAAATCGGTTCATAATCTGGTATAGCTGTCATATAAACCGATCTTTGATCTTGACTTCTTGAGCCAATAGAGCGCGCACTTCTCATCCGATTTGGCTGGAATTTTGCATGAGGTGTTTTGTTATGACTTTCAATAACTGTGCGAAGTATGGCGTAAATCGAGAAATAACCTGATATAGCTGCCATATAAACCGGTCTGAGATCTTGACTTCTTGAGCCTCTAGAGGGCGCAATTCTCATCCCATTTGGCTGAAATTTTGTACAACTGCTTTTCTCATGATCTTCAACACACCTGTCTAATATGGTCTAAATCGATCAATAGATTGATACAGCTCCCATATAAATCTATCTTCCGATTTTGCTTCTTGGGCGCCTACAAGGCGCAATTCTTATCCGAATGAACTGAATGATTACACAATGACTTCTAAAATGTTCAGCATTAATTTATGATCCGAATCGGACTATAATTTGATATAGCTCTAATATCATAACAGTTCTTATTTCATATTCTTTGTTTGCCTAAAAAGAGATACCGCGCATAGAACTCGACAAATGCGATCCATGGTGGAGGGTATATAAGATTCGGCCCGGCCGAACTTAGCACGCTCTTACTTGTTTTATTTTGATCTTTACAAAATTTGTAAAACCTTTTTTTTTAAAGAATTTTATTTTATTTATTTATTTAACTCAAACAAGTGAAAGCGTGCTAAGATCGGCCGGACCGAATCTTGGCAACCCACCACCATGGACTCTGCTAGAACTTTAGCATATTTTTATTCTAGATACCAAATTTCTGTCAAACCAGCAAAAATTAAAACTTCTAGGAACCTAACAAGGATGATCGAGAGACCGGTGTATATGGGAGCTATATCCAATTCTGAACCGATATGGCCCCTTAACAATCCCCAACGACCCAATATTAAGTGCAAAATTTCAAGCGGCTAACTTTTCGCGTTCGACCACTATCGTGATTTCGATAGATGGACGAACGGACGGCTAGAATGACTCAGAACATCAAGACGATCAAGAATATATATACTTTATGGAGACTTAGTCGAAAATTTCGAGGTTTTACAAAGGGAGTGATTAGATTAGTATACCCCCAACCTATAGTGTTGGGTATAAAAAAACTATTTTATACGAGTATATTAAAATACTGCTTTTTCATCTAGGTCTATGGAGCTTGAAATGCGTCTCTTCATTTTAAATTTCTTTTTGCATTTCTCTTAGCACTATGACATCTCTACCACCTGCCTTTACTCAAAGTTCTTCACAAAATCTAGAAATAAAAATGCAATAACATTTATCGAAACCTTTGAGTTCTGTTCCAGGCAAACGGCAAAATAACTTGACATTTTCATCTGTGAACAATGTAATCAACCCAATTTATTTATTTTCTCATTTATTCACATTCAGTACTCAGAACGTAGAACAATTGTTCAAAACATTCATTAGTTTCCGCTCGCAAAAAACTGTGAGACATTCCGCTGGAAAAGAGTACACAAATGGCAGGATTTGGATTAGGATGACTATGGGACACAAAAAGAATGTTTTGTTGTTGTCGTTATTGTTGCATGCATTGTTTCAATCGTTGCTACTTTGTGTTGAATTCAAGTGTGCCTTTGGTTTACAATTAACAAATTTCATTTAGTTGGAAACTAAGTGTACCATTCTTAACATTCTCATGACTGTTGTTACAATAACGGCAACAACAATTACAACGACAATGGAGGGAAAAAAGGGAGAAATATTTAATTGAGTGTATTTAACGAAGCATGGCAACAACTTTAACCCAATTTTTGGCATAGCGCATAGAGCCCCATACAGCCAACCATAGTTGTTGGGTAGTGCTGAAGAAAAATACGAACTCCAACAAAGGTCCTTGTGCCTTTGAGAAACATACAGCAACAACAACAATAACACTGAAAACTGTAGAAAAATCTAAATATATATATATGCTGGCATTTCACTTTTGTTATAAAAAACAAAACCGGCAGCATACAAAGTGAGCATGGCAAAAAGTTGAGCAAATAATGGAAAGGATTATGTGGCCATGATGGTAGTAGGAACGGAACTAGTATGGCCTTTTTCGCAGATCATAGCCTTAAAAGGTTATGACAACGGAACGGGAAATAAAACACAAACCGTAATTGGCAATGTGTGATGTGATATTTTATTCACCATAAAAGGATACTTATTAAGACAGGACAATATGTTTGAAAAATTATAATGCTAAAGCTCCTTTCGAAATTATTTCCCTATGAAAGCCGTAAATAAAAAAGGCTTACTTTCATTTTCGATAAAACCTCATATTCTTGGGATACTTACCCTTTATGGTCAAGCCAACATGGCTTAGTAAAATGATTGCAACATTTTTTATACAGAAGTAGAAAATTTGAAACTATTTCAACGACCATCTCCAAAAGGATGGAAAACCCAACAATTGTAATTTAAGAGAAAATGCTTCACATAGAATAGAACTCTGCACTTAGCATTGTATTGTAGAATGTTTTAGTCTGAGAGTACTTCAAAATTGTTAAAGCTATCTCAAAAGGATTAAAGGTTTTTTTTAACTTGACAAAAATTGCCTCTTAACAAAACTTTTAAAACTTATTCAAAAAAAAAAAAAAAAAAAAGTGAATAAAAACGTAACGACGAAAGTGACTGAATCATTTTGACAGGTCTTTTTTACAAAATGATTTCAACAAAAATTTAGAAAAAATTCTATCTATCTTCTTCTTCTTCTTTCTATTTGTGTGTGTTTGTTTGTGGGTTTGTAAATTTGTTTGTTCCGTATAGACCTAAAAACGGCTAAACCGATATCTTTGCAATTTTCACAGATTGTGAGGAGTAGTCTGGAAGAAGCAATAGGCTATATAATTTATTGATATCGGAAGGGGGCGGACCCTCCCCCTTGCCTTAAAAGTACGATCCCAAAATAAAAGTGATCCCGATCGAGACAATATGGAACGCAAATGAATGGTATTCAGGAGTAGACTACGAATTTCATATTAAAAATTGGATCCAAGTAACTGGGGGGCCGCCCCGATCCAAAACCCCCTAAAAAAGGTTTATTGGACGATAATGACAATATGGGACTCGAATGAAAGGTATTCGGAAGTAGATTACGCAAATGGTCAGGAAGGAGAAAAAGGCTTTTTAGTTTGTTGGTATTGGGGGGGGAAGGACTCTCCCCCGTTACCCCAAAAACACCACTTAAAATCAAAAGTGTACTGATCGGGACAATATGGGTACCAAATGAAAGGTATTGGGGAGTAGAATGCGAATCTGGTATTAACAATTGGCATCAAGTATTGGGCGTAAAATTCAAAATGGGATTCAAATGAAATGTATTCAGGAGTAGACAACGAATATGACATAAAACAAGTAAAAGCGTGCAAAGTTCGCCTGGGCCGAATCTTATATACCCTCCACCATTTATCGAGTTCTTTTTCCGGCATCTCTTCTTAGACAAAAAAAGGATATAAGAAAAGATTTGCTCTGCTATTAGAGCGATATCAAGATATGGTCCGGCTTGGATCACAATTAAATTATATGTTGGAGACCTGTGTAAAATGTCAGCGAATTCGAATAAGACTTGCGCCCTTTGGGGGCTCAAGAAGAAAAATAGAGAGATCGATTTATATGGGAGCTGTATCGGGCTATAGACCGATTCAGACCATAATAAACACGTATGTTGATGGTCATAAGAGGATCCGTCGTACAAAATTTCAGGCAAATCGGATAATAATTGCGACCTCTAGAGGCTCAAAAAGTCAAGATCACAGATCGGTTTATATGGCAGCTATATCTGGTTATGCACCGATGTGAACCTTATTTGACATAGTTGTTGAAAGTAAGAATAAAATACGTCATGCAAAATTTCAGCACAATCGGATAGGAATTGCGCCATCTAGAAGCTCAAGAAGTCAAGACCCCAGATCTGTTTATATGACAGCTATATAGGTTATGGACCGATTTCAACCATACTTGGCACAGTTGTTGGATATTACTATAAAATACTTCGTGCAAAAATTCGTTCAAATTGGATAAGAATTGCGCCCTCTAGAGGCTCAAGAAGTCAAGACCTAAGATCTGTTTATATAACAGCTATATCAGGTTATGAACCGATTTGAACCATATTTGGCACAGTTGTTGGATATCATACCAAAACACGTCGTGCAAAATTTCATTCAAATCGGATAAGAACTGCGCACTCTAGAGGCTCAAGAAGTCAAGACCCAAGATCGGTTTATATGGCAGCTATATCAGGTTATAAACCGATTTGAACCATACTTGGCACAGTTGTTGGATATAATAACAAAACACGTCGTGCAAAATTTCATCCCAATCGGATAAGAATTGCGCACTCTAGAGGCTCAAGAAGTCAAGACCCAAGATCGGTTTATATGACAGCTATATCAAAACATGGACCGATATGGCCCATTTACAATACCAACCGACCTACATTAATAAGAAGTATTTGTGCAAAATTTCAAGCGGCTAGCTTTACTCCTTCGGAAGTTAGCGTGCTTTCGACAGACAGACGGACGGACAGACGGACGGACATGGCTAGATCGACAAAAAATTTCACGACGATCAAGAATATATATACTTTATGGGGTCTCAGACGAATATTTCGAGTAGTTACAATCAGAATGACGAAATTAGTATACCCCCCATCTTATGGTGGAGGGTATAAAAATTGTATCCAAGTAACTGGGGGGCCGCCCCGATCCAAACCTCAAAAAAGGTTTATTGGACGATAATGACAATATGGGACTCGAATGAAAGGTATTCGGAAGTAGATTACGAAAATGGTCAGGAAGGAGGAAAAGGCTTTTTAGTTTGTTGGTATTGGAAGGGGGAGAACTCTCCCCCGTTACCCCAAAAACACCACTTAAAATCAAAAGTGTACTGATCGGGGCAATATGGGTATCAAATGAAAGGTATTGGGGAGTAGAATACGAATCTGGTATTAACAATTGGGATCAAGTGTTGGGTGTAAAATTCAAAATGGGATTCAAATGAAATGTATTCAGGAGTAGACAACGAATATGACATAAAAAATTAAGTCCAAGTAATTGGGGGTTGCCCCACCCCCAAATGGGAACATAATTCGATCATAGCTAGATGAGCTTCAAATTAAAGGTATTTGGTAGCATATTACGAATATGACATTAAACTTTGTGTCCAAGAATCTAGGTGGTGGTTTACCTCCTAAAGTCGCCTCCAATAGTTTATTTGACCCATTAAAACAATGGGGGCTCAAGTGATAGATATTTTTGAGTGGAGGGCGTCATTCAGATTTGTGCTCCAGTGGCAGATAAAGTGGGGCGCACAATCCTCCTATAGCCGCCACACACCAAACGGCTGTATACACCATATATCTGCTCATATATCTAGCGGACCACCTCATCCCAAAACAGTTGATCAATCATAATGACCTAACAGGAAACTGCCGCCATACCCTCAAAGTTATGACGTTTAGTGTGATAGAAGGAGTTGCAAACCTTAACCTCAAGGTGAACGCCATTTTTAGCTCATCGACAAGAAGCCTTCTTTTCCTAGACAAGTCCAAATAACGTGCTGCGGGCCAGCACTTTTATGTTCAAAAATTTACATGGTTTAATTACTAAGAATTGTCGCCACCGCACCTAATATAAAGGCCAGCAAATTAATTCTTTACCACTGAGAATCGTTTAATATGGCAATTTGATTTGATTTAAAAAGGCTTAACTATGACTATTCAACAGGGAGCCATATAGCCAGTTATAGACAACCACCACATGATGATCAATGTTAAAGGCGCCAAAGAAAATCTATAGACTCATAAAAATATGTTCAAAAAAGCCCTAACAGATGCGAGAAATGTCAAATTCTCAGTCGTTTATATGTGATAGCGCAAGGATCCTGGGCGACATGGGAAGGAGAACTTTTAAGATATTTTATTAAAATTTTGGGTATTAAAGTCGAACCTTTCCCTTATCGATCGCAACACTAACATATAAATAAGCGCCATCTATTAGCTGTTTGCAATTGGATTAACTGAAAGGAGACACCAACACGAACTGGGAGAGGGCAGAATGGTAAAAATTGATCATGGAGCATTTATCTTTGTCATGGCAACCTATCGGTTCTTAAAATAATGTATAGGAATTTCGTTGCGGTAGTTTACAGTTTAATTTTTAATTTTCCTACTCTAAAACGGGCCTTAACAATAGGTGATTTAGTAGAATATCCAAGTTTGTGCTTTGCGGGAAGGCTCAACGAACGTACACAGAATCAGAGCTATTGAAGGGTAGGTTACGTTACAAAGCGAAAGCGTAGTGGAGCGGGATTGCTTGAAAATTTAGCTCAAAGATAAGAAGCCTCCTTTTCATAGTCGAACCCAAGTGGCGTGCCGATAAGCACACATTTTTATACCCTCCACCATAAGATGGGGGGTATACTAATTTCGTCATTCTGTTTGTAACTACTCGAAATATTCGTCTGAGACCCCATAAAGTATATATATTCTTGATCGTCGTGACATTTTATGTCGATCTAGCCATGTCCGTCCGTCTGTCCGTCCGTCCGTCCATCCGTCCGTCTGTCTGTCGAAAGCACGCTAACTTCCGAAGGAGTAAAGCTAGCCGCTTGAAATTTTGCACAAATACTTCTTATTAGTGTAGGTCGGTTGGTATTGTAAATGGGCCATATCGGTCCATGTTTTGATATAGCTGCCATATAAACCGATCTTGGGTCTTGACTTCTTGAGCCTCTAGAGTGCGCAATTCTTATCCGATTGGAATGAAATTTTGCACGACGTGTTTTGTTACGATATCCAACAACTGTGCCAAGTGTGGTTCAAATCGGTTCATAACCGTATATAGCTGTCATATAAACCGATCTGGGGTCTTGACTTCTTGAGCCTCTAGAGTACGCAATTCTTATCCGATTGGAACGAAATTTTGCACTACGTGTTTTGTTATGATATCCAATAACTGTGCCAAATATGGTTCAAATCGGTTCATAATCTGATATAGCTGTCATATAAACAGATCTGGGGACTTGACTTCTTGCGCTTCTAGAGGGCGCAATTCCTATCCGATTTGGCTGAAATTTCGCTAGACGTTTTTTATTGTTACTTTCAACAACTATGTCAAATAAAGTACAAGTCGGTTCAAAACCTGATATAGCTGCCATATAAACCGATCTGGGATCTTGACTTCTTGAGCCTCTAGAGGTCGCAGTTATTATCCGATTTGCCTGAAATTTTGTACGACGGATTCTTTCATGACCATCAACATACGTGTTTATTATGGTCTGAATCGGTCTATAGCCCGATACAGCTCCCATATAAATCGATCTCTCTATTTTACTTCTTGAGCCCCCAAAGGACGCAATTCTTATTCGAATTGGCTGACATTTTACACAGGTCTCCAACATGTAATTTAATTGTGGTCCAAACCGGACCATATCTTGATATCGCTCTAATAGCAGAGCAAATCTTTTCTTATATCCTGTTTTGCCTATAAAGAGATGCCGGGAAAAGAACTCGACACATGCGATCCATGGTGGAGGGTATATAAGATTCGGCCCGGCCGAACTTAGCACGCTTTTACTTGTTTTTTTTCGTTTTGGCACTCTATTCGTTCGCTAAGTCATTGAAAATAGCTGATTTTATAAAGGGAAAATAGCTGTTTTCAATGACTTGGCGAACAAATCGAGTGACAACAAGTAAAAGCGTGAAAAGTTCGGCCGGGCCGAACCTTAAATTCCCTCTACAATGGATCTCATTTGTCATGGATAAGAATTGCCAAGCTATTGGAGCTATATCAGGTTATCAACCGATTCGGACCATGCTTGGTTTGGCTGTTGGACACCATAGTCGAAGTCATTGTGAAAAGATTTCAGAGCTAGACCCATTGATAAGTATACCGACCGACTCCGAATCACTTTCTGATTCGATTTAGCCATGTCCGTCTGTGAGTCCATGTATACTTGTAATCAAAGTGCAGGTCGTATTTGTTGTCCAATCATCTCGAAATTTGGCACATATCACTTTTTTGGTCCAAGGACGAACGCTATTGATTTTGATAAAAATCGGTTCAGATTAAAATATGGCTCCCATATATATGTATCGCCCGATTAGCACTTAAATGGTCGCAGTGGCTACAATTTTCCACCGATCTGCACAAACTTTCGAACAGATTGTTTTGTTACCGATCTTAGCATATCTGCAAAATTTCATCAAGATCGGTTCAGATTTAAATATAGCTCCCATATATATGTATCGCCGATTTGCGCTTAAATGGTCGCAGTGGCTACAAGTTTCAACCGATCTGCACAAAATTTGGCACGGATTGTTTTGTTACTGATTTTAAGATATCTGCTAGATTTCATCAAAATCGGTTCAGATTTGGATATAGCTCCAATATATATGTATCGCCCGATTTACACTTATAAGACTGTAATAAACACAATTGGTAACTGATCTGCACAAAATTTGGCATGAATTGTTTTGTAACTGATCATAACATATGGGCGAGATTACATCAAAATCGGTTCAGATTTGGATGTAGCACCCATACATATTTATCGCCATATTTGCACTTATATGGCCGTAGTAACAACAATTTTCAAACGATCTGTTTAATAGTCGGTTCAGATTTGGATATAGCTCTCATATACATACATATTCATATATTGCCCGAATTTATAATTGTAGGGTATTATTGGGTTGCCCAAAAAGTAATTGCGGATTTTTTAAAAGAAAGAAAATGCATTCTTAATAAAGCTTAGAATGAATTTAATCAAATATACTTTTTTTACACTTTTTTTCTAAAGCAAGCTAAAAGTAACAGCTGATAACTGACAGAAGAAAGAATGCAATTACAGAGTCACAAGCTGTGAAAAAATTTGTCAACGCCGACTATATGAAAAATCCGCAATTACTTTTTGGGCAACCCTTTTTATAGTCAGCTCCATTCGACTTTTGTCTTTCCTTACTGGTTTCTAAAAAAATTAGCAAAATTTAGAAGATATAAGCATATTGAGCAATAGCTGTACTTAACTTTAACCTTTCTATCAATTCGGGGTCAAGTTGTAATATCCAAATTTGGACTGGGCCGGTCTGGATCATATTTAAGTCGGGTGCCAAGATTTCTTATACAAGTCACAGTTTCAGCAAAATCGGGCAATTAATGCAATTTTTATGAGATTAAGGCAACTATATCTAAATATGGTCCGATAGGCACTATATTCTGGTTGGATGACGGGAGGTGTACAAAAACGCTATAAATGCGCTTTAGACTCTAAATCAACAGATCGGTTTTTATGGCAGCTATATCTTACTATGGTCCTATCTGGAATATATTCATGTTCCCGATTGGCGGGAGACTTAATACAACTTACTACTCCCAACTTCAACGAAAAAAAAGCAGCAGTTATAGGCTTAAGACCCTAAATTGATAGATCAGTCTATATGACAGCTATATCTAACTCTATGATCCCATTTCGACCATATTTCAATCGGATGACGGAAAGCTTAAAAAACTCAGTGTTTTAATTTTTAGCTAAATTAGGTAATAGTGTGGTTTTTATGGGCCTAAAACCCTGAATTTGGACTATATTAAGGTCGGATGTAGAGAGGCTTGAAACAACTCCCTGCGAAATTGGGCAATAAATGTTTTTTATACCCTCCACCATAAGATGGGGGGTATACTAATTTCGTCATTCTGATTGTAACTACTCGAAATTTTCGTCTAAGGCCCCATAAAGTATATATATTCTTGATCGTCGTGAAATTTTATGTCGATCTAGCCATGTCCGTCCGTCCGTCCGTCTGTCCGTCCGTTCGTCTGTCTGTCGAAAGCACGCTAACTTCCGAAGGAGTAAAGCTAGCCACTTGAAATTTTGCACAAATACTTCTTATTAGTGTAGGTCGGTTGGTATTTTAAATGGGCCATATCGGTCTATGTTTTGATATAGCTGCCATATAAACCGATCTGGGGTCTTGACTTCTTGAGCCTCTAGAGTGCGCAATTCTTATCCGATTGGAATGGAATTTCGCACGACGTGTTTTGTTACGATATCCAACAACTGTGCCAAGTATGGTTCAAATCGGTCCATAACCTTATATAGCTGTCATATAAACCGATCTTGGGTCCTGACTTCTTGAGCCTCTAGAGTGCGCAATTCTTATCCGATTGGAATGGAATTTCGCACGACATGTTTTGTTACGATATCCAACAACTGTGCCAAGTATGGTTCAAATCGGTTCATAATCTTATATAGCTGTCATATAAACCGATCTGGGGTCTTGACTTCTTGAGCCTCTAGAGTGCGCAATTCTTATCCGATTGCGATGAAATTTTGCACGACGTAATTTGTTATGATATCCAACAACTGTGCCAAGTATAGTTCAAATCGGTTTATAACCTGATATAGCTGTCATATAAACCGATCTTGGGTCTTGACTTCTTGAGCCAATAGAGTGCGCAATTCTTATCCGTTTGGAATGAAATTTTCCACGACGTGTTTTGTTATGATATCCAACAACTGTGCCAAGTATGGTTCAAATCGGTTCATAACCTTATATAGCTGTCATATAAACCGATCTGGGGTCTTGACTTCTTGAGCCTCTAGAGTGCGCAATTCTTATCCGATTGCGATGAAATTTTGCACGACGTAATTTGTTACGATATCCAACAACTGTGCCAAGTATGGCTCAAATCGGTCCATAACCTGATATAGCTGCCATATAAACCGATCTGGGGTCTTGACTTCTTGAGCCTCTAGAGGTCGCAGTTATTATCCGATTTGCCTGAAATTTTGTACGACGGATTCTCTCTTGACCATTAACATACGTGTTTATTATGGTCTGAATCGGTCTATAGGCCGATACAGCTCCCATATAAATCGATCTCTCTATTTTACTTCTTGAGCTGACATTTTATACAGGTCTCCAACATATAATTTAATTGTGGTCCAAACCGGACCATATCTTGATATTGCTCTAATAGCAGAGCAAGTCTTTTTATTTATCCTTTTTTTGCCTAAGAAGAGATGCCGGGAAAAGAACTCGACAAATGCGATCCATGGTGGAGGGTATATAAGATTCGGCCCGGCCGAACTTAGCACGCTTTTACTTGTTATTTAATGCCATCGGCACATTGGTCTATATAGAAGCTATATTCAAATATGATCCGATTTGGCTCACTTAAGGACTTAACCTGCCGTACCTGGATGATGACAAATTTCAGCTCGATATCTCAATTTTTGGAGGCTGCATCATTACAACAGACGGACGAAATCGTCTTTAAAATTAACGACGATCAAGAATACATGTATTTTTTAGGGTCCGAAATGGATTTTTCGAAGTTTTGCTAGCGGAATGACTAAATGGATATACCCCATACCCTATGATGGTGGGTAAAAAATTAAAACAAGTAAAAACGTCATACCACACCTTAGTGCGCATGCATATTCATAGACCATATCAAAATACGTCTAACATAAGGGTAAGGGTTAAGGTAAAACGCTTCAACTTTTTTGTATATTGAACTTTTGAAGCAAATATCCCATCCAGTGCTATCACATTCATTCACCCCGCTGTCACACATGTCGATTTAGTTCGAATTCCTTCAGTCTGCTGACATAAATGTGATTAAGTTGCTGCTCACTTATGAGGGGCTTAAAGGTTTAAAGTTTTTCCTCTCGTTCGGGCGGCGGTCCAAACCCCGTCCCTTTTTTTCTATATGTTCTTGAGTGAGTTTTTGGTTTGTTTGCATTTGGTTTTACAACTCGCCCTTATAAGAAGGAGAGGAAAAAAACAAACAAAAAATTTAACCTGAAGTGAAGAGCTTATTAAAGGATTTTTTAAGCCTTTTTCATGTTTCCTTGTGATAGGGGAGGGTGAATTGGCACCGGCGTTAGGGGTTTACTGGTAGATCAACCTTGGTTCGAGAATTTTCAAGTATACCATGGTTCAAAGGGCTTCAAAGGTATATATTTTGTTTTTTTTTTTTTTTTTTTGCTTCCGTTTTCGATGACCTCTTGCTACCGTTGTTTGTTTTTGTTTTTAAGAATTGGAAGGATTTTTCAGTTGAATTTTATTATTTATCATACATAAAACTGCTTCATTATGTGGAATAAAACATTTTTTTTCTGGCTGTTCTACTCCCATAGCGGTATGGCCTTGGGTGAAGCATAGACGACTGGGAAAACTTTCTAAGGAAAAAAGAAATTTGTTAAATTTCCTCTAAAAAACAAATAAAAGTTCGGGCTATGTTCGGCTTGGCCGAATCTTTGGAACCCACCACCATGGATTCGGCTAAAAATTTATATATGGATTGCCCAAAAAGTAATTGCGGATTTTTCATATAGTCGGCGTTGACAAAGTTTTTCACAGCTTGTGACTCTGTAATTGCATTCTTTCTTCTGTCAGTTATCAGCTGTTACTTTTAGCTTGCATTTACTAAAAATGCATTTACTTTCTTTTAAAAAATCCGCAATTACTTTTTGGGCAACCCAATAACACAAATTTAGTTGAAGGGCATAATTTTATCTACATACCAAACTTCTGTCAAACCAGCTAAAATTAAAGTTTCTTAGAACCGAACAAGGATAACCGAGAGACCGGCTTATATGGGAGCTATACCAGGTTATAGACCGATTTGGACCGCACTTGTCACAGTTGTTGGAAATCATAACAGAACACAATTTGGAAGACAATGCGGCTTCCAGGGGCTTAAGATGTCAAATCATGAGATCGGTTTATATGGGAGCTATATCAGTTTATACCCGATTTGGACAGTACATAATGCAGATATTGGAGGTCATAGCAGAAGACTATCTGCAAAATTTCAGCCATATCGGACAAAAATTGCGGCATCTATAGACTCAAGAAACCAAATCGGGAGATCGGTTTACATAGGAGCTATATCAGGTTAGTCAGAACAGTACGTGCAAAATTTTAGCCAAATCGGACAAAAATTGGGGCTTCCAGGGGCTAATGAAGTCAAATCGGGAGGTCGGTTTATATGGGAGCTGCATCGAAATCTGAACCAATATGACCCGTTTGCAATCCCCAACGACCTACATCAATATTAAGTATCCGTGCAAAATTTCAAGCGGCTAGCTTGAACGCGTACGACCACTATCGTGAATTCGACATACGTACGGACATGGCTAGATCGACTCAGAACATTGAGACTATCAAGAATAAATATGCTTTATGGACCCACATTAGTTATTTCGATGTGTTATAAACGGAATGACTTGATTAGTATAACCCTATCCTATGGTGTTGGGTATAAAGAGTGGTATGGAATGTAAACAGTCACTGACATACACATCGACATTTGCCTACCGGTCAATATCTCAATCAAAAACTTCCTTCAAACTGGCTGATCCAGCTTTATCTTTTTGTTTTTTTTTTGGCCTCCATATGTATGTGAGCAATGCAAGACAAAATATTGTCCCATCTTACTTTCTGTTTTTGCGAGGAAATCCATTTGTTTGATTTTTCTGATATTTTGCCTTTATCCATTTCTCGTGTGAAGTAAAGAAACAGAGGCAATGTTTGCCCCTGTTGCTCAATGGAATGTTCATGGGCAAATTTGCATTTGCGTAGAACAACATCAGTGCATATGTATTTTAAACAGGGAAATGCCGCTTAAGTGTTTCCTACATTCATAATGCTTATATGTGCTCTTTGCAATGTTAACAATAACGATGACCGTTTTTACACAAACATAGTCATTACGTTCGTAACACCTCGAAATATTGATCCCACAAAGTATTGTATATATATTCTGGATCGTATCGACATTCTGAGTCTATCTAGCCATGCCTTCTATCCTATCTATGTAGCCATGTCCTACTGTCGAAATCACGAAAGCGGTCGAACGCGTTAAGCTAGCCGCTTGAAATTTTGCACAGATTTTTCTTATTAATGTAGGTCATTGGGGATTGCAAACGAGCCATATCGGTTCAGATTTGTATATAGCCCCCATATAAACCGATTCCCGGAAGCCTCAATTTTCATCCGATTTGGCTGACATTTGAAACAAAGACTTGTGTTATGACTGCCAACATTCATGCCAACTATGATCAGAATCGGTCTATAAGCAGGTACAGCCCCCATATAAACCGATCCCCGGATTTGATTTCTTGAGCCCTTGGAAGCCCCAGTTTTGATACTGTTGGGCGGAAATTTGAAACAAAGACCTGTGTTTTGACTTTCAACATTCATGCCAAGCATGATCTGAATCGGTCTATACAGATACAGCCCCCATATAAACCGTTTTCCAGATTTGACTGCTTGCGCCCTTAGAAGCCTCAATTTTCATCCGATTTAGATGAAATTGGAAACAAAGACTTGTATTATGACTTCCAACATACATGACAAATATGATACGAATTGGTTTATAAACAGATATAGCCCCCATATAAACCGATCCCGAGATTTGACTTCTTCAGCCGTTAGAAGCATACATTTTCACCTGATTTGGTTGAAGTTTTGCCCAAAGCCCTATCTTATGACTAACAACATCAGTGCCAAGTTTCATCCGAATTGGTCAATATGTTGATATAGGCCCTCCCTAAATACCGTTATCCCGATATGACTTCTTGAGACACAAAATAATTTAAATACAAACTCCGTTAATAAGGGACATTTTTAGCGGAATCAGTGGTGGTGGGTAACCAAGATTCGGCCCGGCCAAACTTAAACATATCGTGTCCAATAAACAACAACAACAATAAGTTATACTTTTGTAAGCAAAGTGAGTGTTTCACCGCACCTTTTTTATACCCACCACCGACGGATGGGGGTATATTCATTTTGTCATTCCGTTTGCAACACATTGAAATATCCATTTCCGAACCTATAAAGTATATATATTCTTGATCAGCGTAAAAATCTAAGACGATCTAGACATGTCCGTCCGTCTGTCCGCCTGTCTGTTGAAATCACGCTACAGTCTTTAAAAATAGAGATATTGAGCTGAAATTTTGCACAGATTCTTTTTTTGTCCATAAGCAGGTTAAGTTCGAAGATGGGCTATATCGGACTATATCTTGATATAGCCCCCTTATAGACCGATCCGCCGATTTAGGGTCTTAGGCCCATAAAAGCCACATTTATTATCCGATTTTGTTGAAATTTGGGGAAGTGAGTTGTGTTAGGCCCTTCGACATCCTTCGTCAATTTGGCTCAGATCGGTCCAGATTTGGATATAGCTGCCATATAGACCGATCCTCCGATTTAGGGTCTCAGGCCCATAAAAGCCACATATATTATCCGATTTCGCTGAAATTTCCTTCGTTAAATTGGTCCAGATCGGTTCAGATTTGGATATAGCTGCCATATAGACCGATCCTCCGGTTAAGGGTCTTAGGCCCATAAAAGCCACATTTATTATCCGATTTTGATGAAATTCGGGACAGTGATTTGTGCAAGGCCCATCGACATCCTTCGTTAATTTGGTTCAGATCGGTCCAGATTTGGATATAGGTGCCATATAGATCGATCCTCCGATTTATGGTGTAAGGCCCATAAAAGCCACATTCATTATCCGATTTTACTGAAATTTGGGACAGAGAGTTGTGTTAGGCCCTTTGACATATTTCTTCAATTTGATCCAGATCGGTTCAGATTTAGATATAGCTGCCATATAGACCGATTTCTTGATTTATGGTTTTGGGCCCATAAAATGCTCATTTATTGTCCGATGTCGCCGAAATTTGGAACAGTGAGTTAGGTTAAGCCCATTGATATACTTCTGCAATATCGCACAGATCGGTCCAGAGTTGGATGTAGCTGCCATATAGACCGATATCTAGGTTTTAGGTTTTGGGGCCATAAAAGACGCATTTATTGTCCGATGTCGCTGAAATTTGACACAGTGAGTTTGGTTGGGCTCATCGACGTCCTTCTAAAATTTTCCCCAGAAAATTTTAGAAGGATGGCAGCTAGGGCCATTAAAAGAGGCATTTATTGTCCGATTTCGCCGAAATTTGGGACAGTGCTTTGTGTTAGGCTTTTCGACATATTTATGCAACTTGGCCCAAATCGGTCCAGATTTGGATATAGCTGCCATGTAGACCGATATCTCGATTTAAAGTCTTGGCCCCATAAAAGGCGCATTTATAATCCGATTTCACTGAAATTTGACACAGTGACTTATGTTCGGCTTTTCGACATCCGTGTCGTATATAGTTCAGATCGGTATGAGGTATATGAGTATAAGGTATGAAATTTTCATCGAATTTTGATGAAAGGTGGTTTACATATATACCCGAGGTGGTGGGTATCTAAAGTTCGGCCCGGCCAAACTTAACGCCTTTTTACTTGTTTTTTTTTTTCTTTTTTATAATTTCTTACCAATAAAATTTTTTCTTGAAATGTTTATTTTTTCAAAGAAGCGTTTCTTTAGATTCGTTGCCACCCCATTATGTTCTTCATTTCAACTTTTTTACATCCTTTGGATCCTTTGGATCCTTTAGATGATTTATGTGTTGGTAATTCATTTAGTGCAGACTTTATTTTTCTCTTTTCATTCATTTTAAATATTTGATTGAAGGCATAGGTTTAGACGGCTGTTTTTTTTTTCAGACAAAATTTTATTCACCCCAATAACCATCACCACCGTACGTCCATCAACACCAAGTTCATCTCTAACCCTCAACTTCCTCTTGTAAGAAACAAAAAACACTTCATCATAGATTGTTGTAAGAAAATCCTTTTAAAATCCTTTTTTTTTGTTTTTCAAAAAGTTGTTTTTCCATCCCCAATTTTTGGGGCTAATACTTCAATCTTCATAGTGATTGACCGCTCAGGGAAACTAGGGAGTAAAAGCAGAAAAAAAAATACACAGGGATAATAAAAACAAAAGTCTATTTGTTGCATTTCTCGACCATATTTTCTGTTAAGTTTTCACCCAACAAAAAAATAGGAAAGGGTTTGGCAGTGAAACGAGCTTGCTTTTCCTCTCCAAAAAAATTCTTTTATTAATTTATTATAAACCATTGTTGGACCAAATCCCTGTGTTGGGTTTTCCTCCATTCCTACTTAATATGGAAAAATTGTTTTCCAGAATTGATTTTGGATTCATAATGCAATTTAAATACATTTCGTTTCAATCAAAATTTACACAATTATTGGAAAAAATAGTAGAAAAAAACCAAAAGGGTATTCTTGTTAATTATGTATTGATGGGTTACATTGCATTGGCTCCTTAATAGAATTTTCTATTTATTTGCTTGGACTTCCTTAGCTTTGTTCCATTTAAATTAGAAAGTTTTTGGTTAAATATTTGTGGGGATTCATTTGCATTATGCATTATGGGAAACCTTTTTCTAATGCCTGCCAATGTTTGATTGAGGCCAAAGCCGATTGAAAAACGTGTCATCCCGAAATCCTTTTAAATAATTTAATTTACTCAAGAGTTTGTTGTTTGCCATTGTTTGAACAGTTTCATAGAAATTTGATAATATTTAAGTGATCACAAGTTTCCAATTAAATAATAAAATTTTCTGCAAACTTTTTCAGAAAAAAGATAGACAATGAAAATATTAATCTCGGAGATTTTTTTGTTACCATAGAAAATTATTCTTAAAACTTACTCTTATGGCAATCGACGATTACTTAGAGTAGCAGTTGGGCAAGTGTGTTTTGTTGTAATAGTTTGGATGTCTTCATTTGTTAGACATCTATGAAGTGGAGTAATTTTCTTTTTTGCTGCGCTACAAATAAAAATACTCTTAAGAGCATAGTTTCAACCTAGAGCATAGTTTCATCGTTTCGATGGTACCAAACGAAATCGCGGTCTAGGAAACCAGTCAAATGCTACGCAACACATAACATAAATTTTATCTGCCTAATTTAAAACAAGTAAAAACGTGGTAAGATTCCGCCGGGCCGAATCTTATATACCCTCCACCATGGATCGCATTTGTCAGTTCTTTTCCCGGCATCTCTTCTTAGGCAAAAAAAAAAAGGATATAAGAAAAGATTTGCTCTGCTATTAGAGCGATATCAAGATATGGTCCGGTTTGGACCACAATTAAATTATATGTTGGAGACCTGTGTAAAATGTCAGCCAATTCGAATAAGAATTGCGCCCTTTGTGGGCTCAAGAAGTAAAATAGAGAGATAGATTTATATGGGAGCTGTATCGGCCTATAGACCGATTCAGACCATAATAAACACGTATATTAATGGTCATGAGAGAATCCGTCGTACAAAATTTCAGGCAAATCGGATAACAATTGCGACCTCTACAGGCTCAAGAAGTCAAGATCCCAGATCGGTTTATATGGCAGCTATATCAGGTTATGATCCGACTTGTACTTTATTTGACATAGTTGTTGAAAGTAACAATAAAAAACGTCTTGCGAAATTTCAGCCAAATCGGATAGAAATTGAGCCCTCTAGAAGCTCAAGAAGTCAAGTCCCCAGATCTGTTTATATGACAGCTATATCAGGTTATGAACCTATTTGAACCATATTTGGCACAGTTGTTGGATATCATAACAAAATACTACGTGCCAAAATTCATTCAAATTGGATAAGAATTGCGCCCTCTAGAGGCTCAAGAAGTCAAGACCCAAGATCGGTTTATATGACAGCTATATAAGGTTATGAACCGATTTGGACCATATTTGGCACAGTTGTTGGATATCATAACAAAATACTACGTGCCAAAATTCATTCAAATTGGATAAGAATTGCGCCCTCTAGAGGCTCAAGAAGTCAAGACCCAAGATCGGTTTATATGACAGCTATATAAGGTTATGAACCGATTTGGACCATACTTGGCACAATTGTTGGATATCATAACAAAACACGTCGTGCAAAATTTCATTTCAATCGGACAAGAATTGCGCACTCTAGAGGCTCAAGAAGTCAAGACCCAAGATCGGTTTATATGGCAGCTATATCAGGTTATGAACCGATTTGAACCATACTTGGCACAGTTGTTGGATATAATAACAAAACACGTCGTGCAAAATTTCATTCCAATCGGATAAGAATTGCGCACTCTAGAGGCTCAAGAAGTCAAGACCCCAGATCGGTTTATATGGCAGCTATATCAAAACATGGACCGATATGGCCCATTTACAATACCAACCGACCTACACTAATAAGAAGTATTTGTGCAAAATTTCAAGTGGCTAGCTCTACTCCTTCGGAAGTTAGCGTGCTTTCGACAGACAGACGGACGGACGGACAGACGGACGGACATGGCTAGATCGACATAAAATTTCACGACGATCAAGAATATATATATACTTTATGGGGTCTCAGACGAATATTTCGAGTAGTTACAATCAGAATGACGAAATTAGTATACCCCCCATCCTATGGTGGAGGGTATAATGAAAGTGGACCGATCGGGTCCACTTAGAATCCACGGTCCACGGTAGAATCAATTTTCTCGAAATGTTCGCATATTGTGTAGGTTAGTGTGGAAGGCAACATAGGCTATATATTTTTTCGGTATTGGAAGGGGGACGAACCCTCCCCCTTATGACAAAAACACAACTCAAAATCAAAAGTGGACCTATCGGGACAATATAGGTATGAAATGAAAGGTATTGGAGAGTAGAATACGAATATGGTATTAAAATTTGAGTCTAAGAACCCATCGGACGGCCCCAACCCCAAAACTCCCGCAAACAGACTCAATGGACGTTCATTTCAATATGGGACTCAAATGAAATGTATTCGGGAGTAGATTTCGAATCTGGCATACAAAACCAGATTGAAGTATAGGGAGTCACGCCAACCCTCAAAAACGCCTTTAGACCCATTATGAGTATATGATACTTGGCTGAACCGATTTTCTTCAAATGTTCATAGATTGTATACGGTTGAACGTTTGTATTGGATGGAGGCGGACCCTCCCCTTTACCCCAAAAACGCCACCCATATCCGAAAGTGGTCCGATGGGCACAATAAGAGTATCAAATGAAAGGTATTGGAGACCATAAAACGAATATGGTATTAAAATTTGGGTCTAAGTACGCAGCGGCCCCCCCCCCCCAACCCCAAAACTTCTCTAAACAGATATATTCGAGGTTCATGTCAATATGGGAATCATATGAAAAGTATTAGGCAGAAAATTAAAGATATAGCATAAAATATTAGGTCCAAGTAATGGAAGGTCGCCCACCCATATGGGCATATTAGCCGGCCATGGCTATATGGGACTCAAATGAAAGGTATTAGGGAGTAGATTACGAATATGGCATTAAAATTGGCTTTCAAACCTAGGTGGCGCTTTTCCTCCTAAAGAAACGTCAAATGGGTTATTTGACCCATTATGCCAATATGGGACTCAAATGGAAGGTATTTGAGAGTAGAAAACGAATTTGATATTTAATTTTGGAGCCAAGTGTTTTGGGATACGCCCTAAAGCACCCCCTAAACTGAACTTCATTTCCGTTGGGAATAAAGAACGAATTTGATATCTTTTTTCAGTGCAAAGTGCCGGTGGCCGCTCCAGCCCAATAAACACCCTCTAGGCGGTTCATATTTACCGGTCATGGCAATATGGAGCTCAAATAAATCGGGTTTGGAAGTGCAGCACAAATTTAATATCTATATTTGAGTCGAAATGTCTGAGGTGTCATCCCTCCCCCCTCTCACACATCAATGAGTGCTTTCCGATTCAAGTTTAAACTCAATGATAAGGAACCTTTTTTTATAGCTGAGTCCAAACGGCATCCCGCAGTGCGACCGCAACATTAAGAGGGGATAAACACCGCTTTGTCCGATGTTCTCGCCAGGATTCGAACGCGTTCAGCGTCATAGGCTACAATGGCACGAATTCGATATCCGCATTCGGGGCGAAGTGGTACCACCCTAAAAAGGTATTAGAGAGTTAAAGAAAAAGCAGCGGAGCTGGCCCGGTTCGGCTAGTATCTAATAAAAAGACCAATATTTCGCTTTCGCAAATTGAATGACTTGTACTTGTTAGATCCCTAAATGTCCGTGTCGAATAGTTATCCATATAGCTGCTATGGGGTCATAAACTATCCATTTTTCACGGGATTATGACGAAAGGTGGTTCACATATGTAACCGAGGCAAAGGGTATCGGCCGGGCCGAACTTAACGCCTTTTTACTTGTTTTTTTTTTTTTTTTTAATTTTTCTCATATAAATTCCTAAACGTCTTTAAATGCCTTTTCGATATTTTTATGATTTTTTAAACATCCACAAAAGATTTAAATTTTCTTTAATATGACTTCATGCAAATTTAATTTCTTTTGCTAATGTCTCTCCTGGATAAGCGTACATACGCCATGCAGAGCCAAATAATGGGGTTTTAATCCCAAACAACACATTTGCCAAATCCATGCTGGCCCATAAAACAATATCGACTTTTTAAACTCCCAACTTCAGCAAAACATTAACAATGACAGCAAATGACTCAAGTGACAGTCATGTCAACTTTTAAATAAAATCACCATCAACTGTAAGCGTTGAAAACAACATCGACATAATCGTTTTGCAAATTTTCTGTAGAATATTCATGCAATTATAAAATTATTGTTGCATGGCATTTGTTTCTTCATTGCTTATTGTACATACTCCACATTATGATGATGATGATGATGACAATGTAGTGAGAACATGGACCAATTTTTACATTGGAGAAATGTACAAATGTACAATTCTAATGTGAAACAGGGAGGATTAATTGGATGTGGTACAAATGCTAGCTGAAAGGTTATACCAAACATTTTTTAAAACTAAACAAGTAAAAGCGTGCTAAGTTCGGCCGGGCCGAATCTTATATACCCTCCACCATGGATCGCATTTGTCGAGTTCTTTTCCCGGCATCTCTTCTTAGGCAAAAAAGGATATAAGAAAAGAGTTGCTCTGCTATTAAAACGATATCAAGATATGGTCCGGTTCGGACCACAATTAAATTATATGTTGGAGACCTGTGTAAAATTTCAGCCAATTCGTATAAGAATTGCGTCCATTGGGGCTCACGAAGTAAAATAGAGAGAACGATTTATATGGGATCTGTATCGGGCTATAGAACGATTCAGACCATTATAAAAACGTTTGTTGATGGTCATGAGATGATCCGTCGTACAAAATTTCAGGCATATCGGATAATAATTGCGACCTCTAGGGGTCAAGAAGTCAAGATCCCAGATCGGTTTATATGGCAGCTATATCAGGTTAGGAACCAATTTGAAACTTATTTGACACAGTTGTTGAAAGTAAAAAAAATACGTCATGCAAAATTTCAGCCAAATCGGATAGGAATTGCGCCCTCTAAAAGCTCAAGAAGTTAAATCCCCAGATCTCTTTATATGACAGCTATATCAGGTTATCGACCGATTTTAACCATACTTGGCACAGTTGTTGGATATCATAACGAAATACTTCGTGCAAAAATTCATTCAAATCGGATAAGAATTGCGCACTCTAGAGGCTCAAGAAGTCAAGACCCAAGATCGGTTTACATGGCAGCTATATCAGGTTATGAACCGATTTGAACCATACTTGGCACAGTTGTTGGGTATCATAACAAAACACGTCGTGCGAAATTCCATTCCATTCGGATAAGAATTGCGCCTTCTAGAGGCTGAAGAAGTCAAGACCCAAGATCGGTTTATATGGCAGTTATATCAGGTTATGGGCCGATTTGAACCATACTTGGCACAGTTGTTGGATATCATAACAAAACACCCAGTGCACAATTTCATTTCAATCGGATAAGAATTGCGCACTCTAGAGGCTCAAGAAGTCAAGACCCAAGATCGGTTTATATGGCAGCTATATCAGGTTATGGACCGATTTGAACCATACTTGGCACAGTTGTTGGATATAATAACAAAACACGACGTGCAAAATTTCATTCTGATCGGGTAAGAATTGCGCACGCTAGAGGCTCAAGAAGTCATGACCCAAGATCGGTTTATATGGCAGTTATATCAGGTTATGGACCGATTTGAACCATACTTGGCACAGTTGTTGAATATCATAACAAAACACGTCGTGCAAAATTTCGTTCCAATCGGATAAGAATTGCGCACTCTAGAGGCTCAAGAAGTCAAGACCCAAGATCGGTTTATATGGCAGCTATATCAAAACATGGACCGATATGGCCCATTTAGAATACCAAGATCGTCGTGAAATTTTATGTCGATCTAGCCATGTCCGTCCGTCTGTCCGTCTGTCCGTCCGTCCGTCTGTCTGTCGAAAGCACGCTAACTTCCGAAGGAGTAAAGCTAGCCGCTTGAAATTTCGCACAAATACTTCTTATTAGTGTAGGTCAGTTGGTATTGTAAATGGGCCATATCGGTCCATGTTTTGATATAGCTGCCATATAAACCGATCTTGGGTTTTGACTTCTTGAGCCTCTAGAGTGCGCAATTCTTATCCGATTGGAATGAAATTTTGCACGACGTGTTTTGTTATGATATCCAAAAATTGTGCGAAGTATGGTTCAAATCGGTCCATAACCTGATATAGCTGCCATATAAACCGATCTGGGGTCTTGACATCTTGAGCCTCTAGAGTGCGCAATTCTTATCCGATTGGAATGAAATTTTGCACGACGTGTTTTGCTATGATATCCATCAACTGTGCCAAGTATGGTTCAAATCGGTCCGTAACCTGATATAGCTGCCATATAAACCGATCTTGGGTCTTGACTTCTTGAGCCTCTAGAGGACGCAATTCTTATCCGATTGGAATGAAATTTTTCACAACTTGTTTTGTTACGATATCCTACAAATGTGCCAAATATGGTTCAAATCGGTTCATAACCTGATATAGCTGTCATATAAACCGATCTTGGATCTTGACTTCTTGAGCCTGTAGAGGTCGCAATTATTATCCGATTTGCCTGAAATTTTTATGACGGATTCTCTCATGACCATTAACATACGTGTTTATTATGGTCTGAATCGGTCTATAGCCCGATACAGCTCCCATATAAATCGATCTCTCTATTTTACTTCTTGAGCCCACAAAGACCGCAATTCTTATTCGAATTGGCTGACATTTTACACAGATCTCCAACATATTATTTAGTTGTGGTCCAAACCGGACCATATCTTAATATCGCCCTAATAGCAGAGCAAATCGTTTCTTATATCCTTTTTTTTGCCAAAGAAGAGATGCCGGGAAAGGAACTCGACAAGTGCGATCCACGGTGGAGGGTATATAAGATTCGGCCCGGCCGAACTTAGCACGCTTTTACTTGTTTTTATAAAAATTTACTCAAATGCCCATTAAATTAAAAATGTTCACAGTTCTTGACACATTTGTCATAATTTAGTTTCTGCGGGAAATGTTTCACAAACTATAGAAAATTTTGTCAAAATTAGGACTCAGAAAATGTTGTAAAAAATGTATTTCCTCGGCGCCCTCTTTAACGCTCTTATACCTTTTATTTGAGCCCTATACTGTAATGGTCGATATAAAAGTCCTGTTTTAGAAGAGTTTTGAGATGGGGACATTTCGCCCCGAATGTGGACATCGAATTCGTATCACTGAAGCGCAGAGGCCTGTTCTACTCCCTTATACTTTTCTTTGGACTCCTATATGGTTGTGGGTAAATATGTGCCGTTTGGGGCCCTTGGCCCTTAAAGAAAATATAAACTTCGTGATATACTCTCAAATACTTTTAATATATCGCCCTCATGTTACCATAGTCGGTAAAAAAGTCGTATTTCATTTGAGCCCTGTATTGTAGTGTTTGGTCTCAATATCCATTTGCAGGGGGTTCTTTTTGGCGTAGGGATGGTACCTCATACATTTCACATTTGTCAAATTCGTACTCTACTCCCAAATACTTTTCATTTAAGCCCACAATTGTCATGGTCGATAAATATGTATGGGTTGGAGAGGGGTTTGGGGCTGGTGCTGGCCCTCCGCAATTTTGCCCAAAAAATAGGTATCTACAATAATTCGTTCTTTAGTCCCAAAAACCTATCATTTGAGCCCCATATTCATTTGTTCGGGAAACAAGTTCAGTTAAGGGGGTGCTTTATGGTTTACTCACAAACAGTTCTGGAGCCAAACTGTAGTCCTTTTTATACCCTCCACCATAAGATGGGGGGTATACTAATTTCGTCATTCTGTTTGTAACTACTCGAAATATTCGTCTGAGACCCCATAAAGTATATATATTCTTGATCGTCGCGACATTTTATGTCGAACTAGCCATGTCCGTCCGTCTGTCCGTCCGTCCGTCTGTCCGTCCGTCCGTCCGTCCGTCTGTCCGTCCGTCCGTCCGTCCGTCTGTCCGTCTGTCCGTCTGTCCGTCTGTCCGTCCGTCCGTCCGTCCGTCAGTCCGTCCGTCCGTCCGTCCGTCCGTCCGTCTGTCTGTCGAAAGCACGCTAACTTCCGAAGGAGTAACGCTAGCCGCTTGAAATTTTGCACAAATACTTCTTATTAGTGTAGGTCGGTTGGTATTGCAAATGGGCCATATCGGTCCATGTTTTGATATAGCTGCCATATAAACCGATCTTGGGTCTTGACTTCTTGAGCCTCTAGAGTGCGCAACTCTTACCCGATTAGGATGAAATTTTGCACGACGTGTTTTGTTATGATGTCCAACAACTGTGCCAAGTATTGTTCACATCGGTTCATAACCTGATATAGCTGCCATATAAACCGATCTTGGGTCTTGAATTCTTGAGCCTCTAGAGTGCGCAATTCTTATCCGATTTGACTGAATTTTTGCACATAGTGTTTTAGTATCACTTCTAACAACTGTGCTAAGTATGGTTCAATTTGGGCCATTACCTGGTATAGCTGTCATATAAACCGATCTTGGGTCTTGACTTCTTGAGCCTCTAGAGTGCGTAATTCTTATCCGATTTGAATGAAATTTTGCACGACGTGTTTTGCTACGATATCCAACAAATGTGCCAAGTGTGGTTCAAATCGGTCTATAACCTGATATAGCTGCCATATAAACCGATATTGGGTCTTGACTTCTTGAGCCTCTAGAGTGCGCAATTCTTATCCGATTAGAATGAAATTTTGCACCACGTATTTTGTAATGATATCCAACAACTGTGCCAAGTATGGTTCAAATCGGTCCATAACCTGATATAGCTGCCTTGGGTCTTGATTTCTTGGGCCTCTAGAGAGCGCAATTCGTATCCGATTTGCCTGACCATCAACATACGTGTTTATTATGGTCTGAATCGGTCTATAGCCCGATACAGCTCCCATATAAATCGATCTCTCTATTTTACTTTTTGAGCCCCCAAAGGGCGCAATTCTTATTCGAATTGGCTGACATTTTATACAGGTCTCCAACATATAATAGCAGAACAAATCTTTTCTTATAACATTTTTTGCCTAAGAAGAGGTGCCGGGAAAAGAACTCGACAAATGGGCTCCATGGTGGAGGGTATATAAGATTCGGCCCGGCCGAACTTAGCACGCTTTTACTTGTTATATATACAATGGCACAGATAAGTCTACATACCTTTTCATAAGTAGCAGTAACGTAAACTGGCTGTAACATAGTTAGGGTGCGTTCTAACCCTAAAAATTTTGACTAATTACAGTACCGGGAACCATGGTAAACAATTTAAGCAACAGTAGATATTTGGCAGAAAATTTTTTTTGCATAAAAAATTTATTTTGTGAAACTCTTTTTTTGAATGGGGTATAAAGACTTTTCTGTGCCACTGTACACCTAAAGAAAAGTTGATACCAAACGTGCTCATTTCAGTACCATACGGTATTGAAAGTAAATTAACACGTTATGGTACTAAACCAACATCGGATGGTATGGATGATCCAGAATATGATTAGTACCGTTTGGTACAAGCCTAATTACCGAACTGGTATTAGTTTTAATACCAATCTGTTATGGGTTTTAGCACCAGACCTTTATTGGTTTAGTACCAAACCATTATTGATTATTCCATCCCCTAATGAACCAAAAAAAAAAAATCATTGAAAATAATTTTAGTCTAACTTCATTTCGACTATTTATGTTAATAATTACAAAAGGTAATGTTACACCGTGACCAATTTCAACTCTTTGTATTCAGCAATTGATTCCATATCTATTGATTGAGTGATTTGAAGAGGATTTCAAATGAATTCACCAGCACAGCATCGTTTTCCATACAAGAGACTATCATGTTTTTTGTTGTAGAATGTCCTTAGAATTTGTACTATTTCCATTTTCACCTCTTTCGAGTATTTGAACAGGTTTTTACACACTTAAATTGTAAAACAATATTTTATTTATTTGATTAAGAAATATTTTATAATGTCGTCAATATTTTAAGTACAAAATGATGCGAAGAAAATAATACCAGGCGGTATTGGCAAAGTACCTTCATTTTTCTATCAGTGTAAGATATATAAGATTTACTCAACATTTTATTTCTATTGAATATTTGGTGAACATTTTAATTAAAAAAAAAATTGTGTAAAATTTTTTCAACAGCAAATTTCAATTCAAAAATTTTGTCAAAACTTTATTTTCAAAAAAATGCCAAAATTTTATTTCTTAGAAAATTTGGTCGACATTTAATTTTGTATTAAAAAAATTATAAAAAAAATTGATTTTTGTAGAAAAGTTAGTCAGAATTTTATTTTAGTAGGAAAATTTCATTTATGTAAAAAATTTTGCCGAAATTTTATTTCTATACAAAATTTGATTTACAACCACGGCTGTTCCTTTGGTGAATGTTGAATGAATGGGGAAAATTTGGAACAATTTGCAATTTACAAAACGTTTTTTTTACAGAAAAATCATTAAAAATCAAAAAAATTTTTAGAAAATTTGGTCAGGTATTTATTTGCATAGCAAATTTGGTCAAAATTCCATTTCTCAAAACAAAATTTTTATTTTTATAAAAACAGTTGTCAACATTTTAATTTAAAAAAAAAATTTTTGGACCAAATTTTATTTTCATAAAAAATTTTGTCAAAATTTTATTTCATTGAGATTCTATTGCAGGATATTGTCCGTCGTGCTTTAAAAAACAGACAAAAAAAAATTATATGATATTCCATAGAAAATTTTTCTCAACATTATTTCCTTGGAAAATTTTGTCAAAAAAATTGGTTTCGAGTGAATTTGTCTGTGATTGTAAAGAAACTCTTCAAACACGTACAATTTCTGTTCTTTATCATCCCTGTCATGCTCTCAAGCTTTAGCCTAACGATTTGTCTCATATGATTTTCCCGTATGAGTTGCTTGGGAGCTGATCCTAAAGCGATAGCTGATTGCCGCTTGTCTTGGGCTTTTGAAGCTGCGATGTTGGTAATGGCGATGGCGGTGATGTTGGCTTGTTCATCATATCTCCCACATGCTCAATTTCACGCATTATAAACGTCGTTGTCAGAGTGAGAGCCAACAAAAAACATCATACTAGCTACAGCGACAAGCCGTACAACTTGCAGTTACACAATTCCCGAGGAAAAGTTGGTCCTTCATCAAATGAGTTAACAAGCATTAAGGATATAAAAACCAAGCGCCCAATACACGCATACACATACGAGTACACACAAAAATACACAATTGTAACAAGAGGCAAGTGATCAGAACGGAAAGCAAAATAACACTAACCCCACCACCAACTAACATCATCATGGACCATCACCATCTTTCCATTCTCATAGGGCAATACAGTGTTACACAAATCATCATGTCACCCAAAGGAGCATACAACTCTACACTGCACAAAGGACAACGAGGCAAGTTACACACATACCACTACCACCACAACTACAGCTGCTGGTACTCCCAGTACCACCACCCGAGCCCTTGGAATTTAAGCCACATGCAACAACCGCTAAAGTTTCAAACTGTAACTGTAACTGAAAACGCAAACATTTTAATTCTCAACTCCTTGGTGACAAATCTGTGTAAAAACATGTGAAAAACAATCCTCAAGCTTTAGCTTACTGTTTCATTTGGCTTTTGTATGTATGTGTATGTGTGTGCGTGGGCGTATTTTATTTTCTTACATCCTTTCATTATGCAGAACTTCAATGACATTGTGGAATTATGAAGAAATAAAAATGGTTGCCACAGCATACCATTAAGTTCAGACACCACGAGACTGAGCAAATCCCTTTGCAATCACCCACTAACCGATATCTTGATGTGACCCAACAACTTATGAAATAACAATGATTGGAAAACTAAATCTAGCTGCTAGCCTACAAATGCAGCCATGAGCGGTCAAGACTTTTCTATAGAAAATCAATTGAAATAAAGTAAAAAGGCACATAGTTCGGCCGCGCCGAACTTTGGATACCCACCACCTCGGGTATATCTGTAAACCCCCTTTCATCAAAATTCAGTGAAAATTGCATATCTTATGTCACATAGCAGTTATATCGAAATATGATCCAATTTGAACCAAATGTCATTGTTTAATTGTGTATAACAAAATATTGGTCTTTTTTGTAGTTATATCTAAAAATAAACCGATCTGAACTATATACGACACGGATGTCGAAAAGCATAACACAAGTCAGTGTGTCAAATTTCAGTGCAATCGGATTAAAAATGCGCCTTTTATGGGGCCAAGAATTTAAATCGAAAGAGCGGTCTATATGGCAGCTATATGCAAATCTTGATCGATCTAGACCAAATTGCAGAAATATGTGGAGGGGCTTAACTTAACTCTTTGTCCCAAATTGCGGCAACATCGGACAATAAATGCGCTTTTTATGGCCCCAAAACCTAAAACCGAGAGATCGGTCTATATGGCAGCTATATCCAAATCTGGACCCAACTAAGCCAAATTGAGGGAGAATGTTGAAGGGCCTAAGACAACTCACTGTCCCAAATTTCCGCAAAATCGGATAATAAATGTAGCTTTTATGGGCGTATGACCCTAAATCGGAGGATCGGTCTATATGGCAGCTATATCCAAATCTGGACCCATCTAAGCCAAATTGAGGGAGAATGTTGAAGGGCCTAACACAACTCACTGCCCCAAATTTCCTCAATATCGGATAATAAAAGTGGCTTTTATGGGCCTAAGACCCTAAATCGGAGGATCGGTCTATATGGCAGCTATATCCAAATCTGGACCCATCTGTGCCATATTAACGAAGTATATCGAAGGGTTTAAGGCAACGCACTGTCCCAAATTTAAGCAAAATCGGATAATAAATGTGGCTTTTATGGGCCTAGGACCCTAAATCGGAGGATCGGTCTATATGACAGCTATATCCAAATATGAACCGATCTGGGCCAAATTGACGAATGATGCCGAAGGGTCTAACACAACTCACTGTCCCAAATTTCAGCAAATCGGTTAATAAATGTGGCTTTTATGGGCCTAAGACCATAAATTGGAGGATCGGTCTATATGGCGGCTATATCCAAATCTGAACTGATCTGAGCCATATTGACGGAAGATGTCGAAGGGCCTAACACAACTCACTGTCCCAAATTTCAGCAAAATCGGATAATAAATGTGGCTTTTATGGGCCTATGACCCTAAATCGGAGGATCGGTCTATATGGCAGCTATATCCAAATCTGAACCGATCTGGGCCAAATTAACGAAGTATATCGAAGGGCATAACGCAACTCACTGTCCCAAATTTCAGCAAGATCGGATGATAAATGTGGGTTTTATTGGCCCTAGACCCTAAATCGGCGGATCGGTCTATATGGGGGCTATATCAAGATATAGTCCGATTTAGCCCATCTTCGAACTTAACCTGCTTATGGACAAAAACCTGCTTATGGACAAAAAAATTCTGTGCAAAGTTTCAGCTCAATATCTCTATTTTTGAAGACTGTAGCGTGATTTCAACAGACAGACGGACAGACGGACGGACATGTCTAGATCGTTGTAGATTTTTACGCTGAACAAGAATATATATACTTTATAGGGTCGGAAATGGATATTTCGATGTGTTGCAAACGGAATGACGAAATGAATATACCCCCATCCGTCGGTGGTGGGTATAATAAACAAGGATATAATAATCATTCTATTTTATTATACCCTCCACCATAAGATGGGGGGTATACTAATTTCGTCATTCTGTTTGTAACTACTCGAAATATTCGTCTGAGACCCCATAAAGTATATATATTCTTGATCGTCGTGACATTTTATGTCGATCTATCCGTGTCCGTCCGTCTGTCCGTCCGTCCGTCCGTCCGTCTGTCTGTCGAAAGCACGCTAACTTCCGAAGGAGTAAAGCTAGCCGCTTGAAATTTTGCACAAATACTTCTTATTAGTGTAGGTCGGTTGGTATTGTAAATGGGCCATGTCGGTCCATGTTTTGATATAGCTGCCATATAAACCGATCTTGGGTCTTGACTTCTTGAGCCTGTAGAGTGCGTAATTCTTATCCGATTGGAATAAAATTTTGCATGACGTGTTTTGCTATGATATCCAACAGCTGTGCTGAGTATGGTTCAAATCGGTCCATAACCTGATATAGCTGCCATATAAACCGATCTTGGGTCTTGACTTCTTGAGCCTCTAGCGTGCGCAATTCTTATCCGATCAGAATGAAATTTTGCACGACGTGCTTTGTTATGATATCCAACAGCTGTGCTGAGTATGGTTCAAATCGGTCCATAACCTGATATAGCTGCCATATAAACCGATATTGGGTCTTGACTTCTTGAGCCTCTAGAGTGCGCAATTCTTATCCGATTGAAATGAAATTTTGCATGACGTGTTTTCTTATTATATCCAACAACAGTGCCAAGTATGGTTCAAATCGGTTCATAACCTGATATAGCTACCATATAAACCGATCTTGGGTCTTGACTTCTTGACCCTCTAGAGGGCGCAATTCTTATCCGATTGAAATGAAATTTCGCACGACGTGTTTTGTTATGATACCGAACAACTGTGTCAAGTATGGTTCAAATCGGTTCATAACCTGATATAGCTGTCATATAAACAGATCTGGGGATTTGATTTCTTGAGCTTCTAGAGGTCGCAATTCCTATCCGATTTGGCTGAAATTTTGCATGACGTATTTTATTTTTAGTTTCAACAACTGTGTCAAATAAGATTCAAATCGGTTCATAACCTGATATAGCTGCCATATAAACCGATCTGGGATCTTGACTTCTTGACCCCTAGAGGTCGCAATTATTATCCGATATGCCTGAAATTTTGTACGATGGATCCTCTCATGACCATCAACAAACGTGTTTATTATGGTCTGAATGGGTCTATAGCCCGATTCAGATCCCATATAAATCGTTCTCTCTATTTTACTTCGTGAGCCCCAATGGGCGCAATTCTTATACGAATTGGCTGAAATTTTACACAGGTCTCCAACATATAATTTAATTGTGGTCCGAACCGGACCATATCTTGATATCGTTTTAATAGCGGAGCAACTCTTTTCTTATATCCTTTTTTGCCTAAGAAGAGATGCCGGGAAAAGAACTCGACAAATGCGATCCATGGTGGAGGGTATATAAGATTCGGCCCGACCGAACTTAGCACGCTTTTACTTGTTATAACTCCATTACTACATCCGTAGTTATTACCCAATAGGGGCTGGTTTCGATCACATTTTATTTCGGTTCCTGAGATTTCGTATACAAGTAACATTTTCAGACAATAAATCTGCTTTTATGGAATTAAGAGCGTACATTGGAAAATTGGTCTATATGACAGCTATATCTATATAGTCTGATGTGAGACAATTGGGTAAAATGTCGGGAGGCTTAAACCAACTCACTATTTTAAATCTTAACGAAATCGGGTAATAAATAAAGCTTTTATGGGCTTCAGACGGCAAATCGGTCTATATGACAGCTATATCTAAATACAGTCCGATTTTTACCCTATTTGGGTCAGATGGCTTAAAACAACTCAACGATTCAAATTTCCGCGAAATCGGATAAAAAATTAAGCTTTTATGGGTTCCAGACCCTCAAACGGCAAATCGGTCTATATGACAGCTAAATCTAAATATAGTCCGATCTGAACCGTATTTAGGTCGGATATCGGGAGGCTCAAAACCACTTACTGTTTCAAATTTCCGCAAAATCGGATAAAAAAAAATTAAGCTTTTAGAGCCTTTATCAGGAGATCGGTCTATATGGCAGCTATATCTATATATATATAGTCAACCATATTTAGGTCGGGTGTCAGGAGTCAAAAAACTAATCACTGTTTCAAATTTCAGCGAAATCGAATAAAAAATAAAGCTTTTATGGGCTTCAGACCCTTTATCGGCAGATCGGTTTATATGACAGCTATATCTAAATATAGTCCTATCTGAACCATATTAAGGTCGGATATCGGGAGGCACAAAACCACTTAATGTTTCAAATTTCAGCGAAATCGGGTAATAATTAAAGATTTTATGGGCTTCAGACACCTTAAAGGCAGATCGGTCTATATGACAGCTATATCTAAATAAAGTCCGATCTGAACCATATTTGGGTCCGATGTTGGGAGGCCTAAAGCTGCTCACTGTTTTAAATTTCAGATAAATAGCAGCTATATCCAAATATGGTCCGATTTGGCCCGTTCAAGAACTTAACCTGCGTGCATCAAAATGACGCATCTGTGCCAAATTTCAGCTCAATATCACAATTTTTGAAGGCTGTAGAGTGATTAAAACAGACGAACGGACAGACGGTTGAACCTTGAGACGGACAGACACACTGACATCTTTAAATCGTCTTAGAATTTTACCAAGATCCAAAATATATATATATACTTAGCAGGGTTGGAAATAGATATTTCGATATGTTGCAAACTATAAATGAATATATCCCCTATCCTAAGTGGTGGGTATAAAAATAACTATGCCCATATAGAATTTGAAGAAAATTTTCTACAGAAATAAATTATGAAAATTTTTTTATACAAATTTAATTTTGATAATTTTTTTTGCGAATCTAATTTTTGGAATAAAATAATTACAAAAAATTGGAGAAAAAATTTGGACAAAATTTCCTAAAGATTCTTGTTTGAACAGCTGAGTGGAGCGGACGTTTTATTATTTCCCTCTGCAGGAACATTCTGCATCTCGTAAAACATAGACTGTTATTTTTTTTAGAAAACATTTGAAGTCACTAAAAGATAGTTCCGATGAAGTTATCCACTAGGCGGTTGATGATCTGTATCTGTTTCCAGTGGAGCCGCAGAATTAGAGCCCGGGAATAGGCTGAAAACGCACTCCAAAGACACAAAAGCTGCGGTGGTGGTATTGAGCAGTAGCATGTTGTCTACTACTGAGACCTCGTCTGGTGGAGCCAGGCGCAGCCGCTCAACAGACAACTGGGCATCAGGGGCATTTGAAAAAGACACCTGCCTCGAATCTTGAGGACAAGACCAACCTATTTTATGATCGTACATATGCCTATAATTTTCCTAGGTCATTAGCCGTCTCTGGCAAACCAATAAGCTCTTTAAGAGTTTGGAATAATAAAGGCGCATCGCTCTCAGGTTTATTGAGAGGCTAGGTGCAAGTGTTCCTAAAACTCCAATTAAGGAATTGGTCTCGGAGATTTGCTGAAAGGCCAACACCAAAGGATGCACGGCTAGAATCGGAAATGGAACCGCTGTCTGTATCCACCGATATCCATGCGGAATTGCCTGGGCCTACTCCAGTTTGTGACGATGCAAGCTGGTACTGGGGCCAAAACAAATTAACTGTCTTCGGGAATCAAGGCACAATTTACATGTCTCGTTGCGACCTAAATAAGATTGATGAGATCTGGTTAGGCGCAGCACTGGATTTAGTCGATAGGAAGGTATTCTTTCTCGACCAATGGTGCACGCTTGGATACCAAGAATTCCCTCAGATCCTGATTCTGTACTTGGGAAACTAAGGGACTGTAATACGAACCGTTCAACCACTGACTGGAAGATCCGTAGATTGGAGATAGCCGCAGACTTCAACAAGCCTGAAGGAGTTGTCTGCTACAGATTCTATAAGTAAAGATTGAAGGTGTATTGAAGCGGTGGAATAGGGAAATCAGGAGACAACTCAGCAGTTGTTGCTGAACACTTTTTTTTTTTTTTTTTTTTATTTTATTCGTTATAAATCTTATATATACAATAATTCAAAATTATGTTGGTGCCTCAGCGCCAAAAAGGCATTAAAGAGGCTAGTTGGCAAAAAACATTACTTCATATTGTATTTATAGTAATTTTAATATTGTAAACTTTTTTTTCTTAAATTATTTACGTATATACAATTAGTAACAATCATAGCTTGTGTACTGTCTTAAACAAATTCATCAACATGAGATAATAAATATTCCTTCAATTTGCGTTTAAAGATTTGGATACTATTGTATTCATTAAAAATTTGTGGTAAGGCATTGAATGCGTGGCAACCAGCATACTCAATACGTTGTTTAGTCGTCTCAGTACGGCATAATACAACTCTTAGCTGCTGATTATTCCGAGTATTGAAACTTGATTGATTTCGTGTAAAAAGAAGTGTGTGGTGTCCAATGTTTTTAAGGCATTTATAGACATATAATAGAACTTGGAATCTATATCTACAATATATTGGCATAACCGATGGGAAAATATCATGATAGAGACTAGACGTGGAATGCCTTATATCCAGATTAGCCACTGCTTTCAGAGATCTATTTTGAAGACGCTGGAGTGATTTCAAAGCCGTATTGTTCTTGTGGGCGTATATGATGGCCAAATAATTAAGATGACTTCCAATTAAACTTTGATAGATTAAAAATTTAGTTCGAGTATCAAATTTGTTCTTGAATTTATATAATAAGCCAAGAGCCGGCGATATCTTTAACTTTAGATGCCGGATATGTTCATCCCAGGCTAAATTCGACTGCAAGTGTAATCCTAAGTACTTGATTGTGCTTACTTCCTTGATTTCTTTTCCACCAATATTTAGGCTGAATTGCGAATTAAAATGTCTGAGTGGTCTGAAGCGCATTATCTTAGTTTTAGACTCGTTAAGAAATAGTTTATTTATTCGCATATATTCACATATTAACGAAGCGTCCCGTTCCATGTAAGACTTTACAACAGCTTCAGATTTGTATGGGTAAAAAACACATATGTCATCTGCATACATAAATAATTTTCCGGTTAGTTCCAAATTGACAAGATCATTTATATATATAATGAACAATAAGGGGCCCAACGTACTTCCTTGAGGTACGCCATGTTTCGCCGAAATCATTGAACTTTTACATTCATTGATCTGAACAAATTGCTTGCGATTCTCCAAATATGATTTAAAAAGTGAAAGCTCATTACCGCGAACTCCATAATTTCTTAGTTTTTGTACCATTATATCATGATCGATCATGTCAAATGCTTTTGTCAAGTCAAAGAAAATCCCAGCCACGCCGTTATAACCTTCATCTAAAAGTTTGCATATATAGTTGATTACATTTATTGTTGCTTCCTCGGTACCACAGCCTCTCCGAAAACCGTATTGGCTAGGATTAAGCAAACTATTTTGTTCGAAGTATGCAGACAATTGTCGATAAAGGATTTTCTCAAATACGTTGTTTACACAAGACAGAACTGAAATCGGGCGAAAACTAGACATTGCTGCTGGCGATCTTTCCTTTGGTATAGGTACGATTTTATGAATTTTCAAAATTTCTGGATATTCACCGGTATTCAACATGGTGTTAAAAATATTAACTAACTGTGGCACAATACTGCTACTACATTCCTTTAGGATTTTAGGGGATACGTTGTCATGCCCACAACTTTTACTCAGTGATAGACCCGATACTATAACGTACATCTCATGTGCAGTTGTTTGATTGATTTCAAATACAGTTCCACATCTACGAACAGTTCTCAAGGAGTTAAAATGATCCATAGGCAAAATTTCTATACCCCGCTTAAGATTTTCAACAGATTTTGCAAAGTATTTGTTCAACATTTCTGCCTTATCCAAATTGTTCACTACGGCAACTCCATCTTCATCAAAAATATTTACACAACTCTTAGAGCTCCTCCCAAGCGTATCATTTAGAAATCTCCAAGTCCTTTTAGGATCGTTTTGAAAGTTTGTTAGATTGCTTTCGTAATAATTGTTCATGGAGAATTTCTGTGACTTATTTATTACTTTACTTATTCTTCTCAGCATACTTTTCAAAGTTTCACAGCTAGGATTTTTCCTTCTTTGTTTTAAAAGTCGGTTTTTATATGCTATCAAATTATGTAGGTTCCCATTAATCCAGGGAGTTAGTTCATTTTTCAAAATATTATTCTTGTTCTTGGTAAAAGTTGACGCTTCAGTTGCCACTTTTATACAGTTCAACAAATTTTCTGTATCAACGGAACAGTTTCCGGTATTTTGAAGAATATCTAAGTCGGTTTCCAACTGTTCTTTCAAAAGGTCAAAATCACACACTGCAACACTCTTACGCTCAACTTCTTCCAGTTTAACCCGAACATCTACAGCAATGTGTATCAGGTTATGATCAGAGAGGTTGCATTCTATCGAATCAATTGCCATCGGCCTTAAAATGTTACTGTAGACATGATCAAGACATGAACTACTTAGTGGCCTAGTAATCAAATTGTGACAATTTTGAAAATCGTAAGCCGACAACGTATAAAGAATATCAGAAAACTCATTTACTTCCAGACCATCAATATTAGCATCTCCAACGAATATACTTGGGGTCCTTCCATAACGTTCAAGATAATCATCCAAAAACTCTAAAAAGAATTGACCATTACATTTAGGAGATTTATAAAAACTCATAAGCGTGATTGGTTTACGGTCCACCTTAATGTCATCAAGACGAACAACAATGTAGTCTATGAAGTCACCAGTTTTATTTTCAACTTCTTTGAAACATATTTCCTCACGGATAAATAACGATGTACCGCCGTAACCGTCTGATCGACAACAATGTATTGATTTGTACCCTGGTAAATTATAAATTTGGACCACATTCTCTTTGAACCACGTTTCTTGCACTGCAATTACTGCAGGTAGTACAGGTAATGTTGATAATAATTTTTTAAATTTATTAAATTTTGTAATTGATGAAATGCTTCTAATATTTATAGAGACCATTTTAAACAAATTTGTATTCAAAAGTTCTTTGCTATTAAATGTGTTTATATTAAAATAATAATTATTATTCATAATTCTATAAAAATTGATACTAATTACAAGCTCATAGGCAAAGTTAAATAAAAGGAAAAAAAAAAAAAGAAATTAATTGAAATTAGGATGGTGATTGATAATCATTATCCGAATGCTCTTCAAATTGGGACTCCTTGCGTGATCTACTTTGCTGTTTTGGATATGTTGCTGCTTCCGAGAGCAAATTATCAACATCAGCTTCACTTTTCAATAGCCTTGGCTTAGACAATTCACCTCTCTTGGCAAAGACTTTACTTCCGCTGGTGTAAACAGACCGAAATCCAATATTTTTTAAAACTTTAGCATATTTAAACAAGTTCAAAGTCTCACGGCTTAAATAGTCATTGACATATACTTTCTTTGTTTCTTCCTTCTCCTTAAGTTTTGGTTTTATTGTCATTAAATCAGTCTTAGCTTTCCTCGAATTAAATTTAATTACAACTGATTGACTATTACCATTATTTCGCCTTAAAAAATATGCATCAGCTATTGCCTGCGGTTGCAAAGTTACACCAGCATCAGAAGACAACTTCATAACCGCCTCAACAGCTGACTCGTTTTCGCTCACCTTCATTCCAGTAACCAAACAGTCATTTAACACTCTTTGATCGTTAATATACTTCATTGATTCCTTCATTGTATTAATTTCTGCCTTTAGCATCTTATTCTCCTTTTGTACTGCTTCTATTTTCTTTTTATTATCTGCAACACCTCTCAAAATATCGTCATATTGTTTTGACATGAAATTCATTGCCTCTCTCATTTCACCCAGCTGAGTTTTCAACTCCATCCTCATAGCACTTAACTCAGCTGTAACAAGACTACTGCCGCTGTCGTTGGCATTGTTGTTATTGTTGCTTACGTTGGGCACACAAAAATCACAAAAAAAATCTTCGTCTTCGTGGGCAAGCAAATGATTGAACTGTCGTTTGTTTAGGCGAGTACAAACAACATGAAATGATTTGTTGCATTTATCGCAATCTATGCTTCCTTCATTTTCTTGCACAGTCAGTTCGCACTGGCCGCATATAATTTTTTTGTTATTAACACTGCGTCTGCTTGTTGCTGGCATTTTTTAATAAATTCACAGCCACTTAATATTGTTGAAACCAAATATTCTTAACAGAATCAAAAAACGTCTTTAATTGTAGGAATATTTAAAAATTAAAATCCAACGACGGGAATGAGCAAAAAAACTTGACTTTACTTAACCACATCTTTAAAGTCTGGCGGATTGCAGGAGACTTAATCCCCCTGTCACCATTGAAATAGGAAGGGAAGGCTTCGAAACGGGACCCGACAAGTCCTGTGAGTGTGGGTCAACCGGTTAGATTGGGTTCAAGGTGTGCGCCAACGGGGAAGAATGGAACTCAAAAAGTACTTCGACAGTAGCAACTAGTGAAGCCTCTAAGGAGGAATCGTCCACACTGCAAGTGTCCAATATCCTGAGAAAGAGTGGTTCCAATGCCTTCTCAGCTGCTGCTGGATGCGTAAGGAAACTAATCAATTCCAGATCGAACTAATGAGTATGAACTTCTGGCGGACTCAGCGGAAGAGGCAAACGCAATAGTGGTGGAAAATTCTATACCTGACAATGGCTCGGCTTCTGCAGATATATCTCCACCATTGAAAGGCAGCTACGGAGGCACTAAAATCCTTCTGATGGTATGAGGATTTAAATGGAGGCATTGTTTGTGGACTAAGTATTGCCGGATTTAAACCACACCCAGACTATATTACTACTATATTACCTACAATTACTTTTTGGGCAACCCAATATATAGCGTAGGTGATGGGTATTCAAAGTTCGGCCCCGCCGAACTTAACGCCTTTTTACTTATCAATTAAAAAATTAATTGATTCAATAATTTTTTTAATTGAACATAAAAAATTGTGATTTATTGCAATGGCAAACAAATCGAGTAACAACAAGTAAAAGCTTGTTAAGTTCGGCCGGGCCGAATCTTATATACCCTCCACAATGGATCGCATTTGTCAAGCTCTTTGCCCGGCAGCTCTGTTTAGGCATGCAAAGGATAATGGATAAGAATTGCAATGCTATTGGAGCTATATCAAGTTAAGATTCGATTCGGACCATTATTGACTTGAATATTGGAGACCATAAAGACCGTCATTTTGTAAAATGTCAGCCAATTCAGATAAGAATTGTTGCCTCTAGAGGCTCAAGAAGTCAAATTGGGAGATCGGTTTATATGGGAGCTATATCAGGCCATAGACCGATTCAGACCGATTGCCACGTATCTTGAAGACCAATGGAAGAAGGATAAGATTTGCGCCCTCTAGAGGCTGAAGAAGTATAATCGGGGATGGATTTATATGGGAGCTGTATCAGGTTACGAACCGATTATGACCATTAGACCGTGTTGATTTGTATGGATGAAAGAAATTTATAAAAATCGTTTAGAAAAAACGTTAACTACATAGGATTCTAAGAAAATTCTCCAAAAAAACCATGTATCTAAAATTTAATTCTAATCCACGCTTCTCGACTTGTTTTGCAATCAAGCCCGCTTTTCACGTAAAATGAAAGCTAACACGAAATTTGGTATGGAGTGGTCTTTTACCCGTCCTACAACCTCTGATAAATTTCATTCAAATAATAAAACAGCAGTCATGTTCAGCAAACAACAGACATTTCAGCAGTTAGCCTCCTCCTCGAAACTACAGAACTGCTGCAGTAATAGCACAACTACTGCTGTAATAACTGAACTACTGCTATAATAGCACCAAAATTAACAAATATTATTCAGCAGACAGTGTTTGCTATTTTCAGTGAACTTTTTTCTATGAGTGTGGTGTTTCTAGTATTAACCAACTTATTTCTCATTATTATACCCTCCACCATAAGATGGGGGGTATACTAATTTCGTCATTCTGTTTGTAACTACTCGAAATATTCGTCTGAGACCCCATAAAGTATATATGTTCTTGATCGTCGCGACATTTTATGTCGATCTAGCCATGTCCGTCCGTCTGTCCGTCCGTCCGTCCGTCTGTCTGTCGAAAGCACGCTAACTTCCGAAGGAGTAAAGGTAGCCGCTTGAAATTTTGCACAAATAATTCTTATTAGTGTAGGTCGGTTGGTATTGTAAATGGGCCATATCGGTCCATGTTTTGATATAGCTGCCATATAAACCGATCTTGGGTCTTGACTTCTTGAGCCTCTAGAGTGCGCAATTCTTATCCGATTGGAATGAAATTTTGCACGAAGTGTTTCGTTATGATATCCAACAACTGTGCCAAGTATTGTTTACATCGGTCCATAACCTGATATACCTGCCATATAAACCGATCTTGGGTCTTGACTTGTTGAGCCTCTAGAGTGCGCAATTCTTATCCGATTTGAATGAAATTTTGCACGACGTGTGTTGCTACGATATCCAATAATTGTGTCAAGTATAGTTCACATCGGTCCATAACCTGATATAGCTGCAATATAAACCGATCTTGGGTCTTGACTTCTTGAGCCTCTAGAGTGCGCAATTCTTACCCGATTGGAATGAAATTTTCCACGACGTGTTTTGTTATGATATTCAATAACTGTGCGAGGTGTGGTTCAAATCGGTCTATAACCTGATATAGCTGCCATATAATCCGATATTGGGTCATGATTTCTTGAGCCTCTAGAGGGCGTAATTCTCCTCCGATTAGACTGAAATTTTGCACATAGTGTTTTAGTATCACTTCTAACAACTGTGCTAAGTATGGATTAATTCGGGCCATTACCTGGTATAGCTGTCATAGAAACCGATCTTGGGTCTTGACTTCTTGGGCCTCTAGAAAGCGCAATTCTTGTCCGATTTGCCTGAAATTTTGTACGACGGATCCTCTCATGACCATCAACATACGTGTTTATTATGGTCTGAATCGGTCTATATCCGGATACAGCTCCCATATAAATCGATCTCTCTATTTTACTTTTTGAGCCCCCAAAGGGCGCAATTCTTATTCGAATTGGCTGACATTTTACACAGGTCTCCAACATATAATTTAATTGTGGTCTAAGCCGGATCATATCTTGATATCGCTCTAATAGCAGATTTTTCTTTCTTTCTTTTCTTATATCATTTTTTGCCTAAGAAGAGATGCCGGGAAAAGAACTGACAAATGCGCTCCATGGTGGAGGGTATATAAGATTCGGCCCGGCCGAACTTAGCACGCTTTTATTTGTTTTCTTTCAACTTTTTCCAAAGTCCATAACTCAGCCCATCTACTCAAAATCATCTCTTATTCTACATTTAGGAAGATTTAATATTTTTTTTATTATTAAAAAAATGCATTTTCTTTCATTAACCACACAACGTCCTCATTGCCTCTAATTGTTTTTCTACGTATTTTCAATTGCACTGCTAAGATGTAACGTCATTTCATTTTTCAAATCAATATTCAATTCTGGTATGCTTTAGCCTAGCACCACCAGAAGAAGTACGAGAACTTTTTTATGTTTAGGCATAAAAACAATGCCAGACATGTGTAAGAAATTGTGCATAGCCTCATAGTCTCATCTATGTTGTGAAATGATTGAAGTTGGAATTGTTGGGCTGGTATGAAGACCCTGCGTGGCGTCAATGAGACATGCATAAATTATGATAATGGAAATCACGACTGAACGTTTGAACGTGGTTCACATAGATTCATAGACTGATTCGTTGCCATATAAGTGTTTCTCTCCAGCGGTTAAAATGGAAAATGGAAAGAAAAAGAACACAACAACAAAACAAATGCACATTTATTACGATTTAGAATTTTAAGTGCATTTCAAAAGACATGGACAGACAGTTCGACAAATGTATGTACAGCTGGACGGACCGATGGACATATGAAGTCTGTCCCTTAAACATTATCAGGGTGTTTGTTCTTCTAAAGGAGTTTTAAGCATTAGATGACTCCAAGTCCATATGTCAAAATTATGAAATTTGTTAACAACAACATTTGGTTGAATTTTTTGCCGTTTTGTCGGTTGTCCATTAAAAATAAATTCAAAGTGATTTCTAAGGTTTTTATTATTTATAAATTTAAATTTGATTGATGTTTCAAAACCCACATGGCGGAAGCTAAACAAAAAAGTTTTCCCTCAAAAATCAATATTCATATACAAACAAATCAATGACATTATGTCATGAAAATTGAAAAATATGAATACAACATGGAATACAAAAACAAATTTTTGAATCAATGAATAATGTGATTAAAAAACTACAAAAAGAACATAAACAAGTAAAAGCGTGCTAAGTTCGGCCGGGCCGAATCTTATATACCCTCCACCATGGATCGCATTTGTCGAGTTCTTTTCCCGGCATCTCTTCTTAGGCAAAAAAAGGATATAAGAAAAGATTTGCTCTGCTATTAGAGCGATATCAAGATGTGGTCCGGTTTGGACCACAATTAAATTATATGTTGGAGACCTGTGTAAAATGTCAGCCAATTCGAATAAGAATTGCGCCCTTAGGGGGCTCAAGAAGTAAAATTGAGAGATCGATTTATATGGGAGCTGTATCGGGCTATTGACCGATTCAGACCATAATAAACACGTATGTTGATGGTCATGAGAGAATCCGTCGTACAAAATTTCAGGCAAATCGGATAATAATTGCGACCTCTAGAGGCTCAAGAAGTTAAGATCCCAGATCGATTTATATGGCAGCTATATCAGGTTATGCACCGATTTGAAATTTATTTGACACAGTTGTTGAAAGTAACAATAAAAAACGTCTTGCAAAATTTCAGCCAAATCGGATAAGAATTGCGCCCTCCAGAGGCTCAAGAAGTCAAGACCCAAGATCGGTTTATATGGCAGCTATATCCGCTTATGAACCGATTTGAACCATACTTGGCACAGTTGTTGGATATCATAACAAAATACTACGCGCAAAATTTCATTCCAATCGGATAAGAATTGCGCCCTCTAGTGGCTCAAGAAGTCAAGACCAAAGATCGATTTATATGGCAGCTATATCAGGTTATAAACCGATTTGAACCATACTTGGCACAGTTGTTGGATATCATAACGAAACACGTCCTGCAAAATTTTATTACAATCGGATAAAAATTGCGCACTCTAGAGGCTCAAGAAGTCAAGACCCAAGATCGATTTATATGGCAGCTATATCAGGTTATAAACCGATTTGAACCATACTCGGCACAGTTGTTGGATATCATAATAAAACACGCAGTGCAAAATTTCATTCCAATCGAAAAAGAATTGCGCCCTCTAGAAGCTCAAGAAATCAAGTTCCCAGATCTGTTTATATGACAGCTATATCAGGTTATGGACCGATTTGAACCATACTTGGCACAGTTGTTGGATATCATAACAAAACACGTCGTGCAAATTTTCATCCCAATCGGATAAGAATTGCGCACTCTAGAGGCTCAAGAAGTCAAGACCCAAGATCGGTTAATATGACAGCTATATCAAAACATGGACCGATATGGCCCATTTACAATACCAACCGACCTACACTAATAAGAAGTATTTGTGTAAAATTTCAAGCGGCTAGCTCTACTCCTTCGGAAGTTAGCGTGCTTTCGACAGACAGACGGACGGACGGACATGGCTAGATCGACATAAAATTTCACGACGATCAAGAATATATATACTTTATGGGGTCTCAGACGAATATTTCGAGTAGTTACAAACAGAATGACGAAATTAGTATACCCCCCATCCTATGGTGGAGGGTATAAAAAAAAAAAAACAAGTAAAACCGTGCTAAGTTTGGCTGGGCGGTATCTTATATACCCTCCACCATGGATCGCATTTGTCAAGTTTTTTGGCCAATATCTCTTTATAGACAACCAAAGGACAATGGATGAGAATTGCTTTGCTACTTCAGCTATACCAAGTTGTGAATCCATTGGGGCCATACTTGGTCTGGCTGTTGGAGACCAAAGTGGAATTCATTTTGCTAAATTTCAGCCAAATCGGGTAAGAATTGCGCCCTATAGTGGCTCAAGAAATAAAATTGGCATATATTTTTATATGGGAGCTATATCAGACCATAAACCGATTCAGGCCATATTTAACTCGTATGTTAAAGGTCATGCAGGTAGTCGTTGTTTTAGCAAAATCGGATATGAAATACTCCCTCTAGAGGCTGAAATAGTACAATCGGATAAAAATTGCGCACTCTAGAGGCTCAAGAAGTCAAGACCCAAGATCGATTTATATGGCAGCTATATCAGGTTATAAACCGATTTGAACCATACTCGGCACAGTTGTTGGATATCATAATAAAACACGCAGTGCAAAATTTCATTCCAATCGAAAAAGAATTGCGCCCTCTAGAAGCTCAAGAAATCAAGTTCCCAGATCTGTTTATATGACAGCTATATCAGGTTATGGACCGATTTGAACCATACTTGGCACAGTTGTTGGATATCATAACAAAACACGTCGTGCAAATTTTCATCCCAATCGGATAAGAATTGCGCACTCTAGAGGCTCAAGAAGTCAAGACCCAAGATCGGTTAATATGACAGCTATATCAAAACATGGACCGATATGGCCCATTTACAATACCAACCGACCTACACTAATAAGAAGTATTTGTGTAAAATTTCAAGCGGCTAGCTCTACTCCTTCGGAAGTTAGCGTGCTTTCGACAGACAGACGGACGGACGGACATGGCTAGATCGACATAAAATTTCACGACGATCAAGAATATATATACTTTATGGGGTCTCAGACGAATATTTCGAGTAGTTACAAACAGAATGACGAAATTAGTATACCCCCCATCCTATGGTGGAGGGTATAAAAAAAAAAAAACAAGTAAAACCGTGCTAAGTTTGGCTGGGCGGTATCTTATATACCCTCCACCATGGATCGCATTTGTCAAGTTTTTTGGCCAATATCTCTTTATAGACAACCAAAGGACAATGGATGAGAATTGCTTTGCTACTTCAGCTATACCAAGTTGTGAATCCATTGGGGCCATACTTGGTCTGGCTGTTGGAGACCAAAGTGGAATTCATTTTGCTAAATTTCAGCCAAATCGGGTAAGAATTGCGCCCTATAGTGGCTCAAGAAATAAAATTGGCATATATTTTTATATGGGAGCTATATCAGACCATAAACCGATTCAGGCCATATTTAACTCGTATGTTAAAGGTCATGCAGGTAGTCGTTGTTTTAGCAAAATCGGATATGAAATACTCCCTCTAGAGGCTGAAATAGTACAATCGGATAAAAATTGCGCACTCTAGAGGCTCAAGAAGTCAAGACCCAAGATCGATTTATATGGCAGCTATATCAGGTTATAAACCGATTTGAACCATACTCGGCACAGTTGTTGGATATCATAATAAAACACGCAGTGCAAAATTTCATTCCAATCGAAAAAGAATTGCGCCCTCTAGAAGCTCAAGAAATCAAGTTCCCAGATCTGTTTATATGACAGCTATATCAGGTTATGGACCGATTTGAACCATACTTGGCACAGTTGTTGGATATCATAACAAAACACGTCGTGCAAATTTTCATCCCAATCGGATAAGAATTGCGCACTCTAGAGGCTCAAGAAGTCAAGACCCAAGATCGGTTAATATGACAGCTATATCAAAACATGGACCGATATGGCCCATTTACAATACCAACCGACCTACACTAATAAGAAGTATTTGTGTAAAATTTCAAGCGGCTAGCTCTACTCCTTCGGAAGTTAGCGTGCTTTCGACAGACAGACGGACGGACGGACATGGCTAGATCGACATAAAATTTCACGACGATCAAGAATATATATACTTTATGGGGTCTCAGACGAATATTTCGAGTAGTTACAAACAGAATGACGAAATTAGTATACCCCCCATCCTATGGTGGAGGGTATAAAAAAAAAAAAACAAGTAAAACCGTGCTAAGTTTGGCTGGGCGGTATCTTATATACCCTCCACCATGGATCGCATTTGTCAAGTTTTTTGGCCAATATCTCTTTATAGACAACCAAAGGACAATGGATGAGAATTGCTTTGCTACTTCAGCTATACCAAGTTGTGAATCCATTGGGGCCATACTTGGTCTGGCTGTTGGAGACCAAAGTGGAATTCATTTTGCTAAATTTCAGCCAAATCGGGTAAGAATTGCGCCCTATAGTGGCTCAAGAAATAAAATTGGCATATATTTTTATATGGGAGCTATATCAGACCATAAACCGATTCAGGCCATATTTAACTCGTATGTTAAAGGTCATGCAGGTAGTCGTTGTTTTAGCAAAATCGGATATGAAATACTCCCTCTAGAGGCTGAAATAGTATTATCGCGAGCTCGGTTTATATTAGAGCTATATCAGGTCATGAACCGATTTTAGCCATACTAAGCATAGTTCACGGTTAAACTAAAACACTTCATGCAAAATTTTAGCGAATTCGGATCATAACTTCGTCCTTTAGAGGCTCAAGAAGTCAAGCTCCGAAATCGACTTATATGGGTGCTATATCGGTTTATGGACTGATTTTAACCATACTTGGCGCAGTAGTTAGAAGTTAGAAATTCCAGCCAAATCGGATAATAATTGCGCCCCTCCAGCAGCTCAAGGAGTCAAGCTCTGAAATCGGTTTATACGGAAGCTATATCAGGTTATAAACCGATGTGGACCATTCTTGGCACAGTTGTTAACGGTCAAGCCAAAACACTTCGTGAAAAATTTCAGCCTAATCGGATAAAAATTGCGCCCTCTGTCGGCTCAAGAAGTCAAGATCTGAAATCGGCTTATATGGGAGCTATTGGGTTGCCCAAAATGTAATTGCGGATTTTTCATATAGTCGGCGTTGACAAATTTTTTCACAGCTTGTGACTCTGTAATTGCATTCTTTCTTCTGTCAGTTATCAGCTGTTACTTTTAGCTTGCTTTAGAAAAAAAGTGTAAAAAAAATATATTTGATTAAAGTTCATTCCAAGTTTTATTAAAAATTCATTTACTTTCTTTTAAAAAATCCGCAATTACTTTTTGGACAACCCAAATATATTAGGTTATAAACCGATTTAGATCACTATAAGCACAGTTGTTAGAAGTCCATATAGAGCACTTGATGCTAAATTTTAGCCAAATCGATTAAGAATAGCATTCTCTATCGGCTCAATAAGTCAAGATCCCAAATCGATTTTAATAGGAGCTATATCAGGTTATGAACCGATTTGAACCATACTTAGCGCAGTTGTTGATGTTCAAACCAGAACACTTGGGGCAAAATTTCAGTCAAATCGAACAATAATTGCGTTCTCCATCAGATCCGAAATCTATTTTTATAGGAGCTACATATATCAGGTTAAGAACCGATTAGGATCGAATTTGGCACAGTTGTTGATGGTCAAACCTTAACACTTCTAGCAAAATTTTAGCCGAAATGGATAATAATTGAGGCTTCTATCGGCTAAAGGAGTCAAGATCCGAAATCGGTTTATATGGGCGCTATTTCAGATTATGAAGCTATTTCGATCATTATAAGCACAGTTGTTGGAAGTCCATGTAGAACACTTGGTGCAACATTTCAGTCAAATCGTATGAGAACTGCGCCCTCTAGAGGCTCAAGATCAAGTTTATATGACAGCTATACCAAAACATGGACCGATTTGGCCCATTTACAATCCCAACTAACCTGCGCTTATAAGATGTACTTATGAAAAATTTCAAGCACCTAGCTTTTTTCCTTCGCAACTAATCGTGCTTTTGACAGACGGACGAACGGACATGGCTAAATCGACTAAGAATGTCAAGTTGATCAAGAATATATGCACATTGTTGGGTCTCAGACCATTATTTAAATGTGTTACAATCGGAATGATGAAATTAGTATACCCCATCCAATGGTGGAGGGTAAAAAATTACATAAAATCCTGGGTACCCACCAACATGAAATTCGAGTTTATATTTGAGTTATTTTGGTCTCAAGAAGTCAAACCGGGATATCGATACTTAGGGAGGACTATATAACCATATTGACCGATTCGGATAAAATGATGTTGTAAGTCATAATATAGGATTTTGGGCCAAATTTCAACCAAATTAGGGGAAATCCGGGGGTCGGTTTAAATTGGGGCTATATACATTTATAGACCGATTCGGATCATGCTTGAGGTGGATGTTACAAATTTTTGCCAAATCGGATGAAGATTGAGGCCCTCATATAAACCGGGAATCAGTTTATATGGGGGCTATATCTGTTTATAGACCGATTCGGATCATGCTTGAGGTGGATGTTGAAAGTCGTAACTCAAGTCTTTGTTTAAAATTTCAGCCAAATCGGATGCAAATTGGGGCTTCTAAAGGCTCAAGAAGTCAAATATGGGGATCGGTTTATATGGGAGCTATATCTGTTTATAGACCGATTCGAATCATACTTGGCATGAATGTTGAAAGTCGTAACAAAAGTCTTTGCTCCAAATTTTAGCCAAATGGGATGAAAATTGAGGTCCCCATACAAACAGTGGATCGGTTTATATGCGGCCTATATTTGTTTATAGAACTATTCGGATCATACCTGGCATGGATGTTGGAAGTCATATCTCAAGTGTTTGTTCTAAATTTTAGCCAAATCGGATGAAAATTGAGGCTCCTAAGGGCTCAAGAAATCAAATCGAGGGATAGGTTTATATGGGGGCTAAATCTAAATCTGCACCTATATAGCCCACTTGCAGTCCCTAATGACCTACATTGACACGAAGTAGCTGTACAAAATTGCAAGCGGCTAGCTTTACGCGTTCGACCGTTATCATAATTTCGACAGACGGACGGACGGACACGGATAGATCGATTCAGAATATGGAGACGATCCCGAATATATATACTTTATGGGGTCGCAGATCCATGACTAGATTACTATAGCCCCATCTAATGATGGTGAGTATAAAAGCTCTTAAAATGAGTTTCAAATCAAAAGGCAATAAGGGACTCAAATGAAATGAAATTTAGGAGTACAGCACATGTCGAATATCTAAAGGGTAATTTTTTAGTTATTATCTTTTTGGCAACACTGGTTTAAACAGCTTACGCACGTTCTGTGTTTAGTTTCATTGCCAAACATCTTCATTTTGGTCTATAATTTAACCACGAATCGTCTTACAAACGTGCAACGCTTGCAAATTATTGAGTTTTATTATCAAAATGCGTGCTCTGTTAAGAAAATTCATCGCGCGCTTCTTCAATTTTATGACGAAGCTCATTTTTGGCTCAATGGGTATGTAAATAAAGAGAATTCTTGATTTTAGAGTGAAGATCAGCCAAAAGCATTGCAAGAGCTTCCAATGCATCCAGAAAAAGTCACAGTTTGGTGCGGCTTATGGACTGGTGGCATCATTGGACCGTACTTCTTCAAAGATGATGCGAATTGTAACATAACTGTGAATGGTGAGCGCTACCGTGAGATAATATTCAATTTTTTTTTTTTTTTTTGCCCAAAACCCAAGAGCTTGACTTGCATGACATGTGGTTTCAACAAGTCGGTGGCACACCACACAACACGCGTAGCAATGGATTTATTGAAAGGCGAGTTCGGTGAACATTTTATTTCACGTTCGGGACCGGTCAATTGGCCGACTAGATCGTGCGATTTAACGCCTTTACAGCTCATGTCTATTCAGACATGCCAGCTTCAATTGGCGCATTGAAAGACAACATTGAAGCATTTATTCGTGAGATACCGGAATGTTGGAAAGATGTTGTTTAGATGACAAAATTGGATCATTTGATACGCAGTCACGGTCAACATTTGCATGAAATAATCTTCAAACATTAAATTATATGCACCGTAATGTCGATTCAAATAAAGATTTCATAAATTTTTCTGAATTTTATGTTTTTTGGAAAACTTTGTCTTGATGGCCGCACCACTTACAAATACCCCCAACCGAACATAATTACCAATCATGGTAATATAGGGCTCAAACGAAAGGTATGTCGGAGTAGGGCATGAATTTGATATACTCATCCTGGGCGAAATGTCTGTGGAAAAGTCTAACTCCCACGACACGCCGTGGCAATATGAGGCTCATATAAAAGTTATTAGAGAGTGAAAGATGGCGCAGCGAATTTTGTTGAAATTAGAGTCCCCCTGTGGTGAGCATAGAGTGATTTCTAAATATTTTGATATCCCAAGGAGTAGCGGATTTTCCTCCTTGCACTAGTTTTTATACGAAATTTTATTTTCACACTTTTTGTAAATCTAAAACAAAAAATCGATATCAAAAGTTTGGTGTATGGCTGGCCGTCCCACCCCCCCAAAAACCGCCACATGAATACACAAACCAATCATGACAATATGGGCGTAAATGAAAGATAGTTAGGAGTGGACAACGAATCTGGTATCCAATATAGGGGCCAAGTGTTTGGGGACCGCACCAAACCCAAAAACCACTAAACCGGATATATGTACCGACATTGGCAATGTGGGGCTCAAAAAACAAAAAAATATTTCGAAGCTGAGTACGAATATTATGTATCAAGTCCACAACACTAATAGCGCTTTTTATACCCACCACCGAAGTATGGGGGCATATTCATTTTGTCATTCCGTTTGCAACACAACGAAAAATCCATTTCCGACCCTGTAAAGTATATATATTCTTGATCAGCGTAAAAATCTAAGACGATCTAGCCATGTCCGTCTGTCTGTCTGTTGAAATCACGCTACAGTCTTTAAAACTAGAGATATTGGGCTGAAATTTTGCACAGTTTCTTTGTTTGTCCATAAACAGGTTAAGTTCGAAGATGAAATATATCGGACTTTATCTTGATATAGCCCCCATACAGACCGATCCTCCGATTTAGGGTCTTAGGCCCATAAAAGCCACATTTATTATCCGATTTTGCTGAAATTTGGGACAGTGAGTTGTGTTAGGCCCTTTGATATCTCTCTTCAATTTGGCCCAAATCAATATATCCAAATCTGGACCGATCTGTGTCATATTGCAGAAGTATGTCGAGGGGCTTAACTTAACTCACCGTCCCAAATTTCGGCGACATCGGACAATAAAAGGGTCATGTATGAGCCTGAAACCTTAAGTCGAGAGATCGGTCTATGTGGCAGCTATATCCAAATCTGGACCGGTCTCTCGATTTAAAGTTTCGGGCCCATTTATTGTCCGATGTCGCCGAAATTTGGAACAGTGAGTTAAGTTAAGCCCCTCGACATACTTCTGCAAAATGGCACAGATCGGTTCAGATTTGGATATAGTTGCCATATAGACCGATCTCTCGATTTAAGGTTTTGGGCCCATAAAAAGCGCATTTAATGTCCGATGTCGCCGAAATTTGGGACAGTGCGTTGCGTTAAGCCTTACGACATTTTTCTCCAATTTGGCTCAGATCGGTCAAGATTTGGATGTAGCTGTCATGTAGAGCGATCTCTCGATTTAAGATTTTGGGACCATAAAAAGCGCATTTATTGTCCGATTAGGACGAAATTTGGCACAGTGAGTTGTGTTAGGCTCTTCGACATTTTTCTGATACTTGGCCCAAATCGGTTTGGATATAGCTGCCATATAGAGCGATCTCTCGATTTAAAGTCTTGGCCACATAAGAGGCGCATTTCTAATCTGATTTCACTGAAATTTGACACAGTGACTTATGTTAGGCTTCTCGACATCCGTGTCGTATATGGTTCAGATCGGTTTTTTTTTTAGATATAGCCACTAAATGGACCAATATTTTGTTATACACAATGACTTGTATTTAGTAGTATTTGGTCGAAATCGGAACATATATCGATATAGTTGCTATGGTACATAAGGTATGCATTTTTCACTGGATTTTGACGAAAGGTGGTTTACATGTATACCCGAAGTGGTGGGTATCCAAATTTCGGCACGGCCGAATTTTACGCCTTTTTACTTTGATGGACCTGAAACACTCAGAGAGA